>NC_079370.1:0-92500 GCF_021018895.1 Seriola aureovittata
GCCTTCTGAGTCGCTCCCTTCGAAGGGCCGCCATGGCGGTCTCTCATACGCTGCCGGGAGACACGGTTAAATTCTGTGTTTTAATAATTTCCAAAAAATTTTCTCAAAAGTCCACAAGTTTGGTATCTACGGAATCGGCACGTCACGCTGAGTAACATATGTCAGCCCCAGGCTTCTAAGTCGCTCCCTTCGGAAGGGATGCCTCGTTAAACGTCTCCGAGGCCCGCTTGCTGGGACGAAAAATTTTGTCAAAAGTCCACAAATTGGGTATCTACGGACTCGGCTCGTCACGTGAGTAACATATGTCAGCCCCAGCTTCTGAGTCGCTCCTTCCGAAGGGTCATCTCTCATATGCTGAGGTGCCACACCATTAAGACTAGTGTGAATGTCACAACGGAAAAGTTTGTCCAAAGTCCACAAGTTTGGTGTCTACGGACTCGGCTCGTCACGCTGAGTAACATATGTCAGCCCCAGCCTTCTGAGTCGCTCCCTTCCGAAGGCCGCCATGGGTCATCTCTCATATGCTGCCGGGAGACACGGTTAAATTCTGTGTTTTAATAATTCCAAAAAATTTTCTCAAAAGTCCACATATTTGGTATCTACGGAATCGTCACGTCACGCTGAGTAACATATGTCAGCCCCAGGCTTCTAAGTCGCTCCCTTCGGAAGGGATGCCTCGTTAAACGTCTCCGAGGCCCGCTTGCTGGGACGAAAAAATTTTGTCAAAAGTCCACAAATTGGGTATCTACGGACTCGGCTCGTCACGCTGAGTAACATATGTCAGCCCCAGCCTTCTGAGTCGCTCCCTTCCGAAGGGTCATCTCTCATATGCTGAGGTGCCACACCATTAAGACTAGTGTGAATGTCACAACGGAAAAGTTTGTCCAAAGTCCACAAGTTTGGTGTCTACGGACTCGGCTCGTCACGCTGAGTAACATATGTCAGCCCCAGCCTTCTGAGTCGCTCCGTTCCGAAGGGTCGCCATGGCGGTCTCTCATACGCTGCCGGGAGACACGGTTAAATTCTGTGTTTTAATAATTTCCAAAAAATTTTCTCAAAAGTCCACATATTTGGTATCTACGGAATCGTCACGTCACGCTGAGTAACATATGTCAGCCCCAGGCTTCTAAGTCGCTCCCTTCGGAAGGGATGCCTCGTTAAACGTCTCCGAGGCCCGCTTGCTGGGACGAAAAATTTTGTCAAAAGTCCACAAATTGGGTATCTACGGACTCGGCTCGTCACGCTGAGTAACATATGTCAGCCCCAGCCTTCTGAGTCGCTCCCTTCCGAAGGGCCGCCATGGGCGGTCTCTCATACGCTGCCGGGAGACACGGTTAAATTCTGTGTTTTAATAATTTCCAAAAAATTTTCTCAAAAGTCCACATATTTGGTATCTACGGAATCGTCACGTCACGCTGAGTAACATATGTCAGCCCCAGGCTTCTAAGTCGCTCCCTTCGGAAGGGATGCCTCGTTAAACGTCTCCGAGCCCGCTTGCTGGGACGAAAAATTTTGTCAAAAGTCCACAAATTGGGTATCTACGGACTCGGCTCGTCACGCTGAGTAACATATGTCAGCCCCAGCCTTCTGAGTCGCTCCCTCCGAAGGGTCATCTCTCATATGCTGAGGTGCCACACCATTAAGAATAGTGTGAATGTCACAACGGAAAAGTTTGTCCAAAGTCCACAAGTTTGGTGTCTACGGACTCGGCTCGTCACGCTGAGTAACATATGTCAGCCCCAGCCTTCTGAGTCGCTCCCTTCCGAAGGGCCGCCATGGGCGGTCTCTCATACGCTGCCGGGAGACACGGTTAAATTCTGTGTTTTAATAATTTCCAAAAAATTTTCTCAAAAGTCCACATATTTGGTATCTACGGAATCGTCACGTCACGCTGAGTAACATATGTCAGCCCCAGGCTTCTAAGTCGCTCCCTTCGGAAGGGATGCCTCGTTAAACGTCTCCGAGGCCCGCTTGCTGGGACGAAAAATTTTGTCAAAAGTCCACAAATTGGGTATCTACGGACTCGGCTCGTCACGCTGAGTAACATATGTCAGCCCCAGCCTTCTGAGTCGCTCCCTTCCGAAGGGTCATCTCTCATATGCTGAGGTGCCACACCATTAAGAATAGTGTGAATGTCACAACGGAAAAGTTTGTCCAAAGTCCACAAGTTTGGTGTCTACGGACTCAGCTCGTCACGCTGAGTAAAATATGTCAGCCCCAGCTTTCTGAGTCGCTCCCTTCCGAAGGGCCGCCATGGGTCATCTCTCATATGCTGAGGTGCCACACCATTAAGAATAGTGTGAATGTCACAACGGAAAAGTTTGTCCAAAGTCCACAAGTTTGGTGTCTACGGACTCGGCTCGTCACGCTGAGTAACATATGTCAGCCCCAGCCTTCTGAGTCGTTCCCTTCCGAAGGGCCGCCATGGGCGGTCTCTCATACGCTGCCGGGAGACACGGTTAAATTCTGTGTTTTAATAATTTCCAAAAAATTTTCTCAAAAGTCCACATATTTGGTATCTACGGAATCGTCACGTCACGCTGAGTAACATATGTCAGCCCCAGGCTTCTAAGTCGCTCCCTTCGGAAGGGATGCCTCGTTAAACGTCTCCGAGGCCCGCTTGCTGGGACGAAAAATTTTGTCAAAAGTCCACAAATTGGGTATCTACGGACTCGGCTCGTCACGCTGAGTAACATATGTCAGCCCCAGCCTTCTGAGTCGCTCCCTTCCGAAGGGCCGCCATGGGTCATCTCTCATATGCTGAGGTGCCACACCATTAAGACTAGTGTGAATGTCACAACGGAAAAGTTTGTCAAAAGTCCACAAATTGGGTATCTACGGACTCGGCTCGTCACGCTGAGTAACATATGTCAGCCCCAGCCTTCTGAGTCGCTCCCTTCGAAGGGTCATCTCTCATATGCTGAGGTGCCACACCATTAAGAATAGTGTGAATGTCACAACGGAAAAGTTTGTCCAAAGTCCACAAGTTTGGTGTCTACGGACTCAGCTCGTCACGCTGAGTAACATATGTCAGCCCCAGCCTTCTGAGTCGCTCCCTTCGAAGGGTCATCTCTCATATGCTGAGGTGCCACACCATTAAGACTAGTGTGAATGTCACAACGGAAAAGTTTGTCCAAAGTCCACAAGTTTGGTGTCTACGGACTCGGCTCGTCACGCTGAGTAACATATGTCAGCCCCAGCCTTCTGAGTCGCTCCCTTCCGAAGGGCCGCCATGGGCGGTCTCTCATACGCTGCCGGGAGACACGGTTAAATTCTGTGTTTTAATAATTTCCAAAAAATTTTCTCAAAAGCCCACAAATTTGGTATCTACGGAATCGGCACGTCACGCTGAGTAACATATGTCAGCCCCAGGCTTCTAAGTCGCTCCCTTCGGAAGGGATGCCTCGTTAAACGTCTCCGAGGCCCGCTTGCTGGGACGAAAAATTTTGTCAAAAGTCCACAAATTTGGTATCTACGGACTCGGCTCGTCACGCTGAGTAACATATGTCAGCCCCAGCCTTCTGAGTCGCTCCCTTCCGAAGGGTCATCTCTCATATGCTGAGGTGCCACACCATTAAGACTAGTGTGAATGTCACAACGGAAAAGTTTGTCCAAAGTCCACAAGTTTGGTGTCTACGGACTCGGCTCGTCACGCTGAGTAACATATGTCAGCCCCAGCTTCTGAGTCGCTCCCTTCTGAAGGGACGCCATGGGCGGTCTCTCATAGCTGCCGGGAGACACGGTTAAATTCTGTGTTTTAATAATTTCCAAAAAATTTTCTCAAAAGTCCACATATTTGGTATCTACGGAATCGTCACGTCACGCTGAGTAACATATGTCAGCCCCAGGCTTCTAAGTCGCTCCCTTCGGAAGGGATGCCTCGTTAAACGTCTCCGAGGCCGCTTGCTGGGACGAAAAATTTTGTCAAAAGTCCACAAATTGGGTATCTACGGACTCGGCTCGTCACGCTGAGTAACATATGTCAGCCCCAGCCTTCTGAGTCGCTCCCTTCGGAAGGGATGCCTCGTTAAACGTCTCCGAGGCCCGCTTGCTGGGACGAAAAATTTTGTCAAAAGTCCACAAATTGGGTATCTACGGACTCGGCTCGTCACGCTGAGTAACATATGTCAGCCCCAGCCTTCTGAGTCGCTCCCTTCCGAAGGGTCATCTCTCATATGCTGAGGTGCCACACCATTAAGACTAGTGTGAATGTCACAACGGAAAAGTTTGTCCAAAGTCCACAAGTTTGGTGTCTACGGACTCGGCTCGTCACGCTGAGTAACATATGTCAGCCCCAGCCTTCTGAGTCGCTCTTCTGAGTCGCTCCCTTCCGAGGGCCGCCATGGGCGGTCTCTCATACGCTGCCGGGAGACACGGTTAAATTCTGTGTTTTAATAATTTCCAAAAAATTTTCTCAAAAGTCCACATATTTGGTATCTACGGAATCGTCACGTCACGCTGAGTAACATATGTCAGCCCCAGCTTCTAAGTCGCTCCCTTCGGAAGGGATGCCTCGTTAAACGTCTCCGAGGCCCGCTTGCTGGGACGAAAAATTTTGTCAAAAGTCCACAAATTGGGTATCTACGGACTCGGCTCGTCACGCTGAGTAACATATGTCAGCCCCAGCCTTCTGAGTCGCTCCCTTCCGAAGGGTCATCTCTCATATGCTGAGGTGCCACACCATTAAGACTAGTGTGAATGTCACAACGGAAAAGTTTGTCCAAAGTCCACAAGTTTGGTGTCTACGGACTCAGCTCGTCACGCTGAGTAACATATTTCAGCCCCAGCCTTCTGAGTCGCTCCCTTCCGAAGGGCCGCCATGGGTCATCTCTCATATGCTGAGATGCCACACCATTAAGAATAGTGTGAATGTCACAACGGAAAAGTTTGTCCAAAGTCCACAAGTTTGGTGTCTACGGACTCAGCTCGTCACGCTGAGTAAAATATGTCAGCCCCAGCTTTCTGAGTCGCTCCCTTCCGAAGGGCCGCCATGGGTCATCTCTCATATGCTGAGGTGCCACACCATTAAGACTAGTGTGAATGTCACAACGGAAAAGTTTGTCCAAAGTCCACAAGTTTGGTGTCTACGGACTCGGCTCGTCACGCTGAGTAACATATGTCAGCCCCAGCCTTCTGAGTCGCTCCCTTCCGAAGGGCCGCCATGGCGGTCTCTCATACGCTGCCGGAGACACGGTTAAATTCTGTGTTTTAATAATTTCCAAAAAATGTTCTCAAAAGTCCACATATTTGGTATCTACGGAATCGTCACGTCACGCTGAGTAACATATGTCAGCCCCAGGCTTCTAAGTCGCTCCCTTCGGAAGGGATGCCTCGTTAAACGTCTCCGAGGCCCGCTTGCTGGGACGAAAAATTTTGTCAAAAGTCCACAAATTGGGTATCTACGGACTCGGCTCGTCACGCTGAGTAACATATGTCAGCCCCAGCCTTCTGAGTCGCTCCCTTCCGAAGGGCCGCCATGGGTCATCTCTCATATGCTGAGGTGCCACACCATTAAGACTAGTGTGAATGTCACAACGAAAAAGTTTGTCAAAAGTCCACAAATTGGGTATCTACGGACTCGGCTCGTCACGCTGAGTAACATATGTCAGCCCCAGCCTTCTGAGTCGCTCCCTTCCGAAGGGTCATCTCTCATATGCTGAGGTGCCACACCATTAAGACTAGTGTGAATGTCACAACGGAAAAGTTTGTCCAAAGTCCACAAGTTTGGTGTCTACGGACTCAGCTCGTCACGCTGAGTAACATATGTCAGCCCCAGCCTTCTGAGTCGCTCCCTTCCGAAGGGCCGCCATGGGCGGTCTCTCATACGCTGCCGGGAGACACGGTTAAATTCTGTGTTTTAATAATTTCCAAAAAAATTTTCTCAAAAGTCCACATATTTGGTATCTACGGAATCGTCACGTCACGCTGAGTAACATATGTCAGCCCCAGGCTTCTAAGTCGCTCCCTTCGGAAGGGATGCCTCGTTAAACGTCTCCGAGGCCCGCTTGCTGGGACGAAAAATTTTGTCAAAAGTCCACAAATTGGTATCTACGGACTCGGCTCGTCACGCTGAGTAACATATGTCAGCCCCAGCCTTCTGAGTCGCTCCCTTCCGAAGGGTCATCTCTCATATGCTGAGGTGCCACACCATTAAGACTAGTGTGAATGTCACAACGGAAAAGTTTGTCCAAAGTCCACAAGTTTGGTGTCTACGGACTCGGCTCGTCACGCTGAGTAACATATGTCAGCCCCAGCCTTCTGAGTCGCTCCCTTCGAAGGGCCGCCATGGCGGTCTCTCATACGCTGCCGGGAGACACGGTTAAATTCTGTGTTTTAATAATTTCCAAAAAATTTTCTCAAAAGTCCACATATTTGGTATCTACGGAATCGTCACGTCACGCTGAGTAACATATGTCAGCCCCAGGCTTCTAAGTCGCTCCCTTCGGAAGGGATGCCTCGTTAAACGTCTCCGAGGCCCGCTTGCTGGACGAAAAATTTTGTCAAAAGTCCACAAATTGGGTATCTACGGACTCGGCTCGTCACGCTGAGTAACATATGTCAGCCCCAGCCTTCTGAGTCGCTCCCTTCGGAAGGGATGCCTCGTTAAACGTCTCCGAGGCCCGCTTGCTGGGACGAAAAATTTTGTCAAAAGTCCACAAATTGGGTATCTACGGACTCGGCTCGTCACGCTGAGTAACATATGTCAGCCCCAGCCTTCTGAGTCGCTCCCTTCCGAAGGGTCATCTCTCATATGCTGAGATGCCACACCATTAAGACTAGTGTGAATGTCACAACGGAAAAGTTTGTCCAAAGTCCACAAGTTTGGTGTCTACGGACTCGGCTCGTCACGCTGAGTAACATATGTCAGCCCCAGCCTTCTGAGTCGCTCCCTTCCGAAGGGTCATCTCTCATATGCTGAGGTGCCACACCATTAAGACTAGTGTGAATGTCACAACGGAAAAGTTTGTCCAAAGTCCACAAGTTTGGTGTCTACGGACTCGGCTCGTCACGCTGAGTAACATATGTCAGCCCCAGCCTTCTGAGTCGCTCCGTTCCGAAGGGCCGCCATGGGCGGTCTCTCATACGCTGCCGGGAGACACGGTTAAATTCTGTGTTTTAATAATTTCCAAAAAATTTTCTCAAAAGTCCACATATTTGGTATCTACGGAATCGTCACGTCACGCTGAGTAACATATGTCAGCCCCAGGCTTCTAAGTCGCTCCCTTCGGAAGGGATGCCTCGTTAAACGTCTCCGAGGCCCGCTTGCTGGGACGAAAAATTTTGTCAAAAGTCCACAAATTGGGTATCTACGGACTCGGCTCGTCACGCTGAGTAACATATGTCAGCCCCAGCCTTCTGAGTCGCTCCCTTCCGAAGGGTCATCTCTCATATGCTGAGATGCCACACCATTAAGACTAGTGTGAATGTCACAACGGAAAAGTTTGTCCAAAGTCCACAAGTTTGGTGTCTACGGACTCGGCTCGTCACGCTGAGTAAAATATGTCAGCCCCAGCCTTCTGAGTCGCTCCCTTCCGAAGGGCCGCCATGGGTCATCTCTCATATGCTGAGGTGCCACACCATTAAGACTAGTGTGAATGTCACAACGGAAAAGTTTGTCCAAAGTCCACAAGTTTGGTGTCTACGGACTCGGCTCGTCACGCTGAGTAACATATGTCAGCCCCAGCCTTCTGAGTCGCTCCGTTCCGAAGGGCCGCCATGGGCGGTCTCTCATACGCTGCCGGGAGACACGGTTAAATTCTGTGTTTTAATAATTTCCAAAAGATTTTCTCAAAAGTCCACATATTTGGTATCTACGGAATCGGCACGTCACGCTGAGTAACATATGTCAGCCCCAGGCTTCTAAGTCGCTCCCTTCGGAAGGGATGCCTCGTTAAACGTCTCCGAGGCCCGCTTGCTGGGACGAAAAATTTTGTCAAAAGTCCACAAATTGGGTATCTACGGACTCGGCTCGTCACGCTGAGTAACATATGTCAGCCCCAGCCTTCTGAGTCGCTCCCTTCCGAAGGGTCATCTCTCATATGCTGAGGTGCCACACCATTAAGACTAGTGTGAATGTCACAACGGAAAAGTTTGTCCAAAGTCCACAAGTTTGGTGTCTACGGACTCAGCTCGTCACGCTGAGTAACATATGTCAACCCCAGCCTTCTGAGTCGCTCCGTTCCGAAGGGCCGCCATGGCGGTCTCTCATACGCTGCCGGGAGACACGGTTAAATTCTGTGTTTTAATAATTTCCAAAAATTTTCTCAAAAGCCCACAAATTTGGTATCTACGGAATCGTCACGTCACGCTGAGTAACATATGTCAGCCCCAGGCTTCTAAGTCGCTCCCTTCGGAAGGGATGCCTCGTTAAACGTCTCCGAGGCCCTCTTGCTGGGACGAAAAATTTTGTCAAAAGTCCACAAATTGGGTATCTACGGACTCGGCTCGTCACGCTGAGTAACATATGTCAGCCCCAGCCTTCTGAGTCGCTCCCTTCCGAAGGGTCATCTCTCATATGCTGAGATGCCACACCATTAAGACTAGTGTGAATGTCACAACGGAAAAGTTTTTCCAAAGTCCACAAGTTTGGTGTCTACGGACTCGGCTCGTCACGCTGAGTAACATATGTCAGCCCCAGCCTTCTGAGTCGCTCCCTTCCGAAGGGCCGCCATGGGCGGTCTCTCATACGCTGCCGGGAGACACGGTTAAATTCTGTGTTTTAATAATTTCCAAAAAATTTTCTCAAAAGTCCACATATTTGGTATCTACGGAATCGTCACGTCACGCTGAGTAACATATGTCAGCCCCAGGCTTCTAAGTCGCTCCCTTCGGAAGGGATGCCTCGTTAAACGTCTCCGAGGCCCTCTTGCTGGGACGAAAAATTTTGTCAAAAGTCCACAAATTGGGTATCTACGGACTCGGCTCGTCACGCTGAGTAACATATGTCAGCCCCAGCCTTCTGAGTCGCTCCCTTCCGAAGGGTCATCTCTCATATGCTGAGATGCCACACCATTAAGACTAGTGTGAATGTCACAACGGAAAAGTTTGTCCAAAGTCCACAAGTTTGGTGTCTACGGACTCGGCTCGTCACGCTGAGTAACATATGTCAGCCCCAGCCTTCTGAGTCGCTCCCTTCCGAAGGATCATCTCTCATATGCTGAGGTGCCACACCATTAAGACTAGTGTGAATGTCACAACGGAAAAGTTTGTCCAAAGTCCACAAGTTTGGTGTCTACGGACTCGGCTCGTCACGCTGAGTAACATATGTCAGCCCCAGCCTTCTGAGTCGCTCCGTTCCGAAGGGCCGCCATGGGCGGTCTCTCATACGCTGCCGGGAGACACGGTTAAATTCTGTGTTTTAATAATTTCCAAAAAATTTTCTCAAAAGTCCACATATTTGGTATCTACGGAATCGTCACGTCACGCTGAGTAACATATGTCAGCCCCAGGCTTCTAAGTCGCTCCCTTCGGAAGGGATGCCTCGTTAAACGTCTCCGAGGCCCTCTTGCTGGGACGAAAAATTTTGTCAAAAGTCCACAAATTGGGTATCTACGGACTCGACTCGTCACGCTGAGTAACATATGTCAGCCCCAGCCTTCTGAGTCGCTCCCTTCCGAAGGGTCATCTCTCATATGCTGAGATGCCACACCATTAAGACTAGTGTGAATGTCACAACGGAAAAAGTTTTTCCAAAGTCCACAAGTTTGGTGTCTACGGACTCGGCTCGTCACGCTGAGTAAAATATGTCAGCCCCAGCCTTCTGAGTCGCTCCCTTCCGAAGGGCCGCCATGGGTCATCTCTCATATGCTGAGGTGCCACACCATTAAGACTAGTGTGAATGTCACAACGGAAAAGTTTGTCCAAAGTCCACAAGTTTGGTGTCTACGGACTCGGCTCGTCACGCTGAGTAACATATGTCAGCCCCAGCCTTCTGAGTCGCTCCCTTCCGAAGGGCCGCCATGGGCGGTCTCTCATACGCTGCCGGGAGACACGGTTAAATTCTGTGTTTTAATAATTTCCAAAAAATTTTCTCAAAAGTCCACATATTTGGTATCTACGGAATCGTCACGTCACGCTGAGTAACATATGTCAGCCCCAGGCTTCTAAGTCGCTCCTTTCGGAAGGGATGCCTCGTTAAACGTCTCCGAGGCCCGCTTGCTGGGACGAAAAATTTTGTCAAAAGTCCACAAATTGGTTATCTACGGACTCGGCTCGTCACGCTGAGTAACATATGTCAGCCCCAGCCTTCTGAGTCGCTCCCTTCCGAAGGGTCATCTCTCATATGCTGAGGTGCCACACCATTAAGACTAGTGTGAATGTCACAACGGAAAAGTTTGTCCAAAGTCCACAAGTTTGGTGTCTACGGACTCAGCTCGTCACGCTGAGTAACATATGTCAGCCCCAGCCTTCTGAGTCGCTCCGTTCCGAAGGGCCGCCATGGGCGGTCTCTCATACGCTGCCGGGAGACACGGTTAAATTCTGTGTTTTAATAATTTCCAAAAAATTTTCTCAAAAGCCCACAAATTTGGTATCTACGGAATCGTCACGTCACGCTGAGTAACATATGTCAGCCCCAGGCTTCTAAGTCGCTCCCTTCGGAAGGGATGCCTCGTTAAACGTCTCCGAGGCCCTCTTGCTGGGACGAAAAATTTTGTCAAAAGTCCACAAATTGGGTATCTACGGACTCGCTCGTCACGCTGAGTAACATATGTCAGCCCCAGCCTTCTGAGTCGCTCCCTTCCGAAGGGTCATCTCTCATATGCTGAGATGCCACACCATTAAGACTAGTGTGAATGTCACAACGGAAAAGTTTTTCCAAAGTCCACAAGTTTGGTGTCTACGGACTCGGCTCGTCACGCTGAGTAACATATGTCAGCCCCAGCCTTCTGAGTCGCTCCCTTCCGAAGGGCCGCCATGGGCGGTCTCTCATACGCTGCCGGGAGACACGGTTAAATTCTGTGTTTTAATAATTTCCAAAAAATTTTCTCAAAAGTCCACATATTTGGTATCTACGGAATCGTCACGTCACGCTGAGTAACATATGTCAGCCCCAGGCTTCTAAGTCGCTCCCTTCGGAAGGATGCCTCGTTAAACGTCTCCGAGGCCCTCTTGCTGGGACGAAAAATTTTGTCAAAAGTCCACAAATTGGGTATCTACGGACTCGGCTCGTCACGCTGAGTAACATATGTCAGCCCCAGCCTTCTGAGTCGCTCCCTCCGAAGGGTCATCTCTCATATGCTGAGATGCCACACCATTAAGACTAGTGTGAATGTCACAACGGAAAAAGTTTTTCCAAAGTCCACAAGTTTGGTGTCTACGGACTCGGCTCGTCACGCTGAGTAAAATATGTCAGCCCCAGCCTTCTGAGTCGCTCCCTTCCGAAGGGTCATCTCTCATATGCTGAGGTGCCACACCATTAAGACTAGTGTGAATGTCACAACGGAAAAGTTTGTCCAAAGTCCACAAGTTTGGTGTCTACGGACTCGGCTCGTCACGCTGAGTAACATATGTCAGCCCCAGCCTTCTGAGTCGCTCCCTCCGAAGGGTCATCTCTCATATGCTGAGATGCCACACCATTAAGACTAGTGTGAATGTCACAACGGAAAAAGTTTTTCCAAAGTCCACAAGTTTGGTGTCTACGGACTCGGCTCGTCACGCTGAGTAACATATGTCAGCCCCAGCCTTCTGAGTCGCTCCCTTCCGAAGGGCCGCCATGGGCGGTCTCTCATACGCTGCCGGAGACACGGTTAAATTCTGTGTTTTAATAATTTCCAAAGCATTTTCTCAAAAGCCCACAAATTTGGTATCTACGGAATCGTCACGTCACGCTGAGTAACATATGTCAGCCCCAGGCTTCTAAGTCGCTCCCTTCGGAAGGGATGCCTCGTTAAACGTCTCCGAGGCCAGCTTGCTGGGACGAAAAATTTTGTCAAAAGTCCACATATTTGGTATCTACGGAATCGTCACGTCACGCTGAGTAACATATGTCAGCCCCAGGCTTCTAAGTCGCTCCCTTCGGAAGGGATGCCTCGTTAAACGTCTCCGAGGCCCGCTTGCTGGACGAAAAATTTTGTCAAAAGTCCACAAATTGGGTATCTACGGACTCGGCTCGTCACGCTGAGTAACATATGTCAGCCCCAGCCTTCTGAGTCGCTCCCTTCCGAAGGGTCATCTCTCATATGCTGAGGTGCCACACCATTAAGACTAGTGTGAATGTCACAACGGAAAAGTTTGTCCAAAGTCCACAAGTTTGGTGTCTACGGACTCGGCTCGTCACGCTGAGTAACATATGTCAGCCCCAGCCTTCTGAGTCGCTCCCTTCCGAAGGGCCGCCATGGGCGGTCTCTCATACGCTGCCGGGAGACACGGTTAAATTCTGTGTTTTAATAATTTCCAAAGCATTTTCTCAAAAGCCCACAAATTTGGTATCTACGGAATCGTCACGTCACGCTGAGTAACATATGTCAGCCCCAGGCTTCTAAGTCGCTCCCTTCGGAAGGGATGCCTCGTTAAACGTCTCCGAGGCCAGCTTGCTGGGACGAAAAATTTTGTCAAAAGTCCACATATTTGGTATCTACGGAATCGTCACGTCACGCTGAGTAACATATGTCAGCCCCAGGCTTCTAAGTCGCTCTTTTCGGAAGGGATGCCTCGTTAAACGTCTCCGAGGCCCGCTTGCTGGGACGAAAAATTTTGTCAAAAGTCCACAAATTGGGTATCTACGGACTCGGCTCGTCACGCTGAGTAACATATGTCAGCCCCAGCCTTCTGAGTCGCTCCCTTCCGAAGGGTCATCTCTCATATGCTGAGGTGCCACACCATTAAGACTAGTGTGAATGTCACAACGGAAAAGTTTGTCCAAAGTCCACAAGTTTGGTGTCTACGGACTCTGCTCGTCACGCTGAGTAACATATGTCAGACCCAGCCTTCTGAGTCGCTCCGTTCCGAAGGGCCGCCATGGGCGGTCTCTCATACGCTGCCGGGAGACACGGTTAAATTCTGTGTTTTAATAATTTCCAAAAAATTTTCTCAAAAGTCCACATATTTGGTATCTACGGAATCGTCACGTCACGCTGAGTAACATATGTCAGCCCCAGCCTTCTGAGTCGCTCCCTTCCGAAGGGTCATCTCTCATATGCTGAGGTGCCACACCATTAAGACTAGTGTGAATGTCACAACGGAAAAGTTTGTCCAAAGTCCACAAGTTTGGTGTCTACGGACTCGGCTCGTCACGCTGAGTAACATATGTCAGACCCAGCCTTCTGAGTCGCTCCGTTCCGAAGGGCCGCCATGGGCGGTCTCTCATACGCTGCCGGGAGACACGGTTAAATTCTGTGTTTTAATAATTTCCAAAAAATTTTCTCAAAAGTCCACATATTTGGTATCTACGGAATCGTCACGTCACGCTGAGTAACATATGTCAGCCCCAGGCTTCTAAGTCGCTCCCTTCGGAAGGGATGCCTCGTTAAACGTCTCCGAGGCCCGCTTGCTGGGACGAAAAATTTTGTCAAAAGTCCACAAATTGGGTATCTACGGACTCGGCTCGTCACGCTGAGTAACATATGTCAGCCCCAGCCTTCTGAGTCGCTCCCTTCCGAAGGGTCATCTCTCATATGCTGAGGTGCCACACCATTAAGACTAGTGTGAATGTCACAACGGAAAAGTTTGTCCAAAGTCCACAAGTTTGGTGTCTACGGACTCGGCTCGTCACGCTGAGTAACATATGTCAGCCCCAGCCTTCTGAGTCGCTCCGTTCCGAAGGGCCGCCATGGGCGGTCTCTCATACGCTGCCGGGAGACACGGTTAAATTCTGTGTTTTAATAATTTCCAAAAAATTTTCTCAAAAGTCCACATATTTGGTATCTACGGAATCGTCACGTCACGCTGAGTAACATATGTCAGCCCCAGGCTTCTAAGTCGCTCCCTTCGGAAGGGATGCCTCGTTAAACGTCTCCGAGGCCCTCTTGCTGGGACGAAAAATTTTGTCAAAAGTCCACAAATTGGGTATCTACGGACTCGGCTCGTCACGCTGAGTAACATATGTCAGCCCCAGCCTTCTGAGTCGCTCCCTTCCGAAGGGTCATCTCTCATATGCTGAGGTGCCACACCATTAAGACTAGTGTGAATGTCACAACGGAAAAGTTTGTCCAAAGTCCACAAGTTTGGTGTCTACGGACTCGGCTCGTCACGCTGAGTAACATATGTCAGCCCCAGCCTTCTGAGTCGCTCCGTTCCGAAGGGCCGCCATGGGCGGTCTCTCATACGCTGCCGGGAGACACGGTTAAATTCTGTGTTTTAATAATTTCCAAAAAATTTTCTCAAAAGCCCACAAATTTGGTATCTACGGAATCGTCACGTGGGGCTGAGTAACATATGTCAGCCCCAGCCTTCTGAGTCGCTCCCTTCCGAAGGGTCATCTCTCATATGCTGAGGTGCCACACCATTAAGACTAGTGTGAATGTCACAACGGAAAAGTTTGTCCAAAGTCCACAAGTTTGGTGTCTACGGACTCGGCTCGTCACGCTGAGTAACATATGTCAGCCCCAGCCTTCTGAGTCGCTCCCTTCCGAAGGGTCATCTCTCATATGCTGAGGTGCCACACCATTAAGACTAGTGTGAATGTCACAACGGAAAAGTTTGTCCAAAGTCCACAAGTTTGGTGTCTACGGACTCGGCTCGTCACGCTGAGTAACATATGTCAGCCCCAGCCTTCTGAGTCGCTCCCTTCCGAAGGGCCGCCATGGGCGGTCTCTCATACGCTGCCGGGAGACACGGTTAAATTCTGTGTTTTAATAATTTCCAAAAAATTTTCTCAAAAGTCCACATATTTGGTATCTACGGAATCGTCACGTCACGCTGAGTAACATATGTCAGCCCCAGGCTTCTAAGTCGCTCCCTTCGGAATGGATGCCTCGTTAAACATCTCCGAGGCCCTCTTGCTGGGACGAAAAATTTTGTCAATAGTCCACAAATTGGGTATCTACGGACTCGCTCGTCACGCTGAGTAACATATGTCAGCCCCAGCCTTCTGAGTCGCTCCCTTCCGAAGGGTCATCTCCCATATGCTGAGATGCCACACCATTAAGACTAGTGTGAATGTCACAACGGAAAAGTTTGTCCAAAGTCCACAAGTTTGGTGTCTACGGACTCAGCTCGTCACGCTGAGTAACATATGTCAGCCCCAGCCTTCTGAGTCGCTCCGTTCCAAAGGGCCGCCATGGGCGGTCTCTCATACGCTGCCGGGAGACACGGTTAAATTCTGTGTTTTAATAATTTCCAAAAAATTTTCTCAAAAGTCCACATATTTGGTATCTACGGAATCGTCACGTCACGCTGAGTAACATATGTCAGCCCCAGGCTTCTAAGTCGCTCCCTTCGGAAGGGATGCCTCGTTAAACGTCTCCGAGGCCCGCTTGCTGGGACGAAAAATTTTGTCAAAAGTCCACAAATTGGGTATCTACGGACTCGGCTCGTCACGCTGAGTAATATATGTCAGCCCCAGCCTTCTGAGTCGCTCCCTTCCGAAGGGTCATCTCTCATATGCTGAGGTGCCACACCATTAAGACTAGTGTGAATGTCACAACGGAAAAGTTTGTCCAAAGTCCACAAGTTTGGTGTCTACGGACTCGCCTCGTCACGCTGAGTAACATATGTCAGCCCCAGCCTTCTGAGTCGCTCCCTTCCGAAGGGCCGCCATGGGCGGTCTCTCATACGCTGCCGGGAGACACGGTTAAATTCTGTGTTTTAATAATTTCCAAAAAATTTTCTCAAAAGTCCACATATTTGGTATCTACGGAATCGTCACGTGACGCTGAGTAACATATGTCAGCCCCAGGCTTCTAAGTCGCTCCCTTCGGAAGGGATGCCTCGTTAAACGTCTCCGAGGCCCGCTTGCTGGGACGAAAAATTTTGTCCAAAGTCCACAAATTGGGTATCTACGGACTCGGCTCGTCACGCTGAGTAACATATGTCAGCCCCAGCCTTCTGAGTCGCTCCCTTCCGAAGGGTCATCTCTCATATGCTGAGGTGCCACACCATTAAGACTAGTGTGAATGTCACAACGGAAAAGTTTGTCCAAAGTCCACAAGTTTGGTGTCTACGGACTCGGCTCGTCACGCTGAGTAACATATGTCAGCCCCAGCCTTCTGAGTCGCTCCGTTCCGAAGGGCCGCCATGGGCGGTCTCTCATACGCTGCCGGGAGACACGGTTAAATTCTGTGTTTTAATAATTTCCAAAAAATTTTCTCAAAAGTCCACATATTTGGTATCTACGGAATCGTCACGTCACGCTGAGTAACATATGTCAGCCCCAGGCTTCTAAGTCGCTCCCTTCGGAATGGATGCCTCGTTAAACGTCTCCGAGGCCCTCTTGCTGGGACGAAAAATTTTGTCAATAGTCCACAAATTGGGTATCTACGGACTCGGCTCGTCACGCTGAGTAACATATGTCAGCCCCAGCCTTCTGAGTCGCTCCCTTCCGAAGGGTCATCTCCCATATGCTGAGATGCCACACCATTAAGACTAGTGTGAATGTCACAACGGAAAAGTTTGTCCAAAGTCCACAAGTTTGGTGTCTACGGACTCAGCTCGTCACGCTGAGTAAAATATGTCAGCCCCAGCTTTCTGAGTCGCTCCCTTCCGAAGGGCCGCCATGGGTCATCTCTCATATGCTGAGGTGCCACACCATTAAGACTAGTGTGAATGTCACAACAGAAAAGTTTGTCCAAAGTCCACAAGTTTGGTGTCTACGGACTCGGCTCGTCACGCTGAGTAACATATGTCAGCCCCAGCCTTCTGAGTCGCTCCGTTCCGAAGGGCCGCCATGGGCGGTCTCTCATATGCTGCCGGGAGACACGGTTAAATTCTGTGTTTTAATAATTTCCAAAAAATTTTCTCAAAAGTCCACAAATTTGGTATCTACGGACTCGCTCGTCACGCTGAGTAACATATGTCAGCCCCAGCTTCTGAGTCGCTCCCTTCGGAAGGGATGCCTCGTTAAACGTCTCCGAGGCCCGCTTGCTGGACGAAAAAATTTTGTCAAAAGTCCACAAATTGGGTATCTAAGGACTCGGCTCGTCACGCTGAGTAACATATGTCAGCCCCAGCTTCTAAGTCGCTCCCTTCGGAAGGGATGCCTCGTTAAACGTCTCCGAGGCCCGCTTGCTGGGACGAAAAATTTTGTCAAAAGTCCACAAATTGGGTATCTACGGACTCGGCTCGTCACGCTGAGTAACATATGTCAGCCCCAGCCTTCTGAGTCGCTCCCTTCCGAAGGGTCATCTCTCATATGCTGAGGTGCCACACCATTAAGACTAGTGTGAATGTCACAACGGAAAAGTTTGTCCAAAGTCCACAAGTTTGGTGTCTACGGACTCGGCTCGTCACGCTGAGTAACATATGTCAGCCCCAGCCTTCTGAGTCGCTCCCTTCCGAAGGGTCATCTCTCATATGCTGAGTGCCACACCATTAAGACTAGTGTGAATGTCACAACGGAAAAGTTTGTCCAAAGTCCACAAGTTTGGTGTCTACGGACTCGGCTCGTCACGCTGAGTAACATATGTCAGCCCCAGCCTTCTGAGTCGCTCCGTTCCGAAGGGCCGCCATGGGCGGTCTCTCATACGCTGCCGGGAGACACGGTTAAATTCTGTGTTTTAATAATTTCAAAAAAATTTTCTCAAAAGTCCACATATTTGGTATCTACGGAATCGTCACGTCACGCTGAGTAACATATGTCAGCCCCAGCTTCTAAGTCGCTCCCTTCGGAAGGGATGCCTCGTTAAACGTCTCCGAGGCCCGCTTGCTGGGACGAAAAATTTTGTCAAAAGTCCACAAATTGGGTATCTACGGACTCGGCTCGTCACGCTGAGTAACATATGTCAGCCCCAGCCTTCTGAGTCGCTCCCTTCCGAAGGGTCATCTCTCATATGCTGAGGTGCCACACCATTAAGACTAGTGTGAATGTCACAATGGAAAAGTTTGTCCAAAGTCCACAAGTTTGGTGTCTACGGACTCGGCTCGTCACGCTGAGTAACATATGTCAGCCCCAGCCTTCTGAGTCGCTCCCTTCCGAAGGGCCGCCATGGGCGGTCTCTCATACGCTGCCGGGAGACATGGTTAAGTACTGTGTTTTAATAATTTCCAAAAAATGTTCTCAAAAGTACACATATTTGGTATCTACGGAATCGTCACGTCACGCTGAGTAACATATGTCAGCCCCAGGCTTCTAAGTCGCTCCCTTCGGAAGGGATGCCTCGTTAAACGTCTCCGAGGCCCGCTTGCTGGGACGAAAAATTTTGTCAAAAGTCCACAAATTGGGTATCTACGGACTCAGCTCGTCACGCTGAGTAACATATGTCAGCCCCAGCCTTCTGAGTCGCTCCGTTCCGAAGGGCCGCCATGGGTCATCTCTCATATGCTGAGGTGCCACACCATTAAGACTAGTGTGAATGTCACAACGGAAAAGTTTGTCCAAAGTCCACAAGTTTGGTGTCTACGGACTCGGCTCGTCACGCTGAGTAACATATGTCAGCCCCAGCCTTCTGAGTCGCTCCCTTCCGAAGGGCCGCCATGGGTCATCTCTCATATGCTGAGGTGCCACACCATTAAGACTAGTGTGAATGTCACAACGGAAAAGTTTGTCCAAAGTCCACAAGTTTGGTGTCTACGGACTCGGCTCGTCACGCTGAGTAACATATGTCAGCCCCAGCCTTCTGAGTCGCTCCCTTCCGAAGGGCCGCCATGGGCGGTCTCTCATACAATGCCGGGAGACACGGTTAAATTCTGTGTTTTAATAATTTCCAAAAAATTTTTTCAAAAGCCCACAAATTTGGTATCTACGGAATCGTCACGTCACGCTGAGTAACATATGTCAGCTCCAGGCTTCTAAGTCGCTCCCTTCGGAAGGGATGCCTCGTTAAACGTCTCCGAGGCCCGCTTGCTGGGACGAAAAATTTTGTCAAAAGTCCACAAATTGGGTATCTATGGACTCGGCTCGTCACGCTGAGTAACATATGTCAGCCCCAGCCTTCTGAGTCGCTCCCTTCCGAAGGGTCATCTCTCATATGCTGAGGTGCCACACCATTAAGACTAGTGTGAATGTCACAACGGAAAAGTTTGTCCAAAGCCCACAAGTTTGGTGTCTACGGACTCGGCTCGTCACGCTGAGTAACATATGTCAGCCCCAGCCTTCTGAGTCGCTCCCTTCCGAAGGGCCGCCATGGGCGGTCTCTCATACGCTGCCGGGAGACACGGTTAAATTCTGTGTTTTAATAATTTCCAAAAAATTTTCTCAAAAGTCAACAAATTTGGTATCTACGGAATCGGCACGTCACGCTGAGTAACATATGTCAGCCCCAGGCTTCTAAGTCGCTCCCTTCGGAAGGGATGCCTCGTTAAACGTGTCCGAGGCCCGCTTGCTGGGACGAAAAATTTTGTCAAAAGTCCACAAATTGGGTATCTACGGACTCGGCTCGTCACGCTGAGTAACATAGTTCAGCCCCAGCCTTCTGAGTCGCTCCCTTCAGAAGGGTCATCTCTCACATGCTGAGGTGCCACACCATTAAGACTAGTGTGAATGTCACAACGGAAAAGTTTGTCCAAAGTCCACAAGTTTGGTGTCTACGGACTCGGCTCGTCACGCTGAGTAACATATGTCAGCCCCAGCCTTCTGAGTCGCTCCCTTCCGAAGGGCCGCCATGGGTCATCTCTCATATGCTGAGGTGCCACACCGTTAAGGCATAAAAGGTTATAAAATCGTCATATTATGGTCAGGCATGAGACGAAATACTATAATTAGCCATAAAAATGCCAAAATAGATCTTAGTGTAGTATCGCAGAAAAATGTCAAAAAAATTGGGGTGTCGTGTGGCGTAGTGGTCTAAGCAGTCGTCCCATGTGCAGAGGCTACAGTCCTGGCTACAGTCCTCGCTGCAGTTGGCCCTGGTTCGAATCCCGCATCGGACAGCCTAATAAAGGCATAAATTAGCAATAAAAATGCCAAAAAAGATCTTAGTATAGTATGGCAGAAAAATGACAAAAAACGACATAGTATAGTTTGGCATAAAATGTCAAAAATACATCATGGTATATTAAGGCATGAAAGTTCATAAAAATGTTATAGTATGGTCAGGCATGAGACGAAATACTATGATTAGGCATAAAAATGCCAAAATAGATCTTAGTATAGTATGGCAGAAAATGTCGAAAATACATCATAGTATATTAAGGCTTCAAAGTTCATAAAAACATTATACTATGGTCTGGCATGAGACGAAATACTATAATTAGCCATAAAAATGCCAAAATAGATCTTAGTATAGTATGGCACAAAATGACAAAAATACATCATGGTATATTAATGCATAAAAGGTCATAAAATCCTCATAGTATGGTCAGGCATGAGATGAAATAATATAATTAGCCATAAAAATGCCAAAATAGATCTTAGTATAGTATTGCAGAAAATGTCAAAAAATACACCATAGTATATTAAGGCATGAAAGTTCATAAAAATGTTATAGTATGGTCAGGCATGATCCGAAATAATATAATGAGGGACAAAAATGTCAAAAAACGTCATAATATATTACGGCATTAAATGTCAAAAATACATCATGGTATATTAAGGCATGAAAGTTCATAAAAATGTTATAGTATGGTCAGGCATGATCCGAAATAATATAATTAGCCATAAAAATGCCAAAAAAGATCTTAGGGTAGTACGGCATAAAAATGTCAAAAAACGTCATAATATATTATGGCATGAAATGTCAAAAAACGACATAGTATAGTATGGCAGAAAAATCACAAAAAACGACATAGGTATGGCTTAAAATGTCAAAAATACATCATGGTATATTAAGGCATGAAAGATCATAAAAATGTTATAGTATGGTCAGGCATGAGACAGAATACTATGATTAGGGATAAAAATGCCAAAAAAGATCTTAGTGTAGTATGGCAGAAAAATGTCAAAAATACATCATAGTATATTAAGGCTTCAAAGTTCATAAAATGTTATAGTATGGTCAGGCATGATCCAAAATAATATAATGAGGCATAAAAATGTCAAAAAACGTCATAATATATTACGGCATTAAATGTCAAAAATACATCATAGTATATTAAGGCATAAAAGGTCATAAAATCGTCATAGTATGGTCAGGTATGAGACGAAATAATATAATTAGCCATAAAAATGCCAAAATAGATCTTAGTATAGTATGGCAGAAAAATGACAAAAAACGACATAGTATAGTATGGCATGAAAGTTCATAAAATCGTCATAGTATGGTCAGGCATGAGACGAAATACTATGATTAGGCATAAAAATGCCAAAAAAGATCTTAGTGTAGTATGGCAGAAAAATGTCAAAAAACATCATAGTATATTAAGGCTTCAAAGTTCATAAAAACATTATACATTGGTCTGGCATGAGACGAAATACTGTAATTAGCCATAAAAATGCCAAAATAGATCTTAGTATAGTATGGCAGAAAAATGACAAAAAACGACATAGTATAGTATGGCATAAAATGTCAAAAATACATCATGGTATATTAAGGCATGAAAGTTCATAAAAATGTTATAGTATGGTCAGGCATGATCCGAAATAATATAATGAGGCATAAAAATGTAAAAAAACGTCATAATATATTATGGCATGAAATGTCAAAAATACACCATAGTATATTAAGGCATAAAAGGTCATGAGATCATCGAAGTATGGTCTGGCATGAGACGGAATAATATAATTAGCCATAAAAATGCCAAAATAGATCTTAGTATAGTATGGCAGAAAAATGACAAAAAACGACATAGGTATGGCATAAAACGTCAAAAATACATCATGGTATATTAAGGCATGAAAGTTCATAAAAATGTTATAGTATGGTCAGGCATGATCCAAAATAATATAATGAGGCATAAAAATGTCAAAAAACGTCATAATATATTACGGCATTAAATGTCAAAAATACATCATAGTATATTAAGGCATAAAAGGTCATAAAATCGTCATAGTATGGTCAGGCATGAGATGAAATAATATAATTAGCCATAAAAATGCCAAAATAGATCTTAGTATAGTATGGCAGAAAAATGACAAAAAACGACATAGTATAGTATGGCATAAAATGTCAAAAATACATCATGGTATATTAATGCATAAAAGGTCATAAAATCGTCATAGTATGGTCAGGCATGACACAAAATAATATAATTAGCCATAAAAATGCCAAAAAAGATCTTAGGGTAGTATGGCATAAAAATGTCAAAAAACGTCATAATATATTATGGCATGAAATGTCAAAAAACGACATAGTATAGTATGGCAGAAAATGTCAAAAATACACCATAGTATATTAAGGCACAAAAGGTCATAAGATCATCGAAGTATGGTCTGGCATGAGATGAAATAATATAATTAGCCATAAAAATGCCAAAATAGATCTTAGTATAGTATGGCACAAAATGACAAATTACGACATAGTATAGTATGGCATAAAATGTCAAAAATACATCATGGTATATTAAGGCATGAAAGTTCATAAAAATGTTATAGTATGGTCAGGCATGATCCGAAATAATATAATGAGGCATAAAAATGTCAAAAAACGTCATAATATATTATGGCATGAAATGTCAAAAAACGACATAGTATAGTATAGCAGAAAAATGTCGAAAATACATCATAGTATATTAAGGCTTCAAATTTCATAATAACATTATACTATGGTCTGGCATGAGACGAAATAATATAATTAGCCATAAAAATGCCAAAATAGATATTAGTATAGTATTGCAGAAAATGTCAAAAATACACCATAGTATATTAAGGCATGAAAGTTCATAAAAATGTAATAGTATGGTCAGGCATGATCCGAAATAATATAATGAGGCACAAAAATGTCAAAAAACGTCATAATATATTACGGCATTAAATGTCAAAAATACATCATGGTATATTAAGGCATGAAAGTTCATAAAAATGTAATAGTATGGTCAGGCATGATCCGAAATAATATAATGACGTATAAAAATGTCAAAAAACTTCATAATATATTACGGCATTAAATGTCAAAAATACATCATAGTATAATAATGCATAAAAGGTCATAAAATCGTCATAGTATGGTCAGGCATGAGACAAAATAATATAATTAGCCATAAAAATGCCAAAAAAGATCTTAGGGTAGTATGGCATAAAAATGTCAAAAAACGTCATAATATATTATGGCATGAAATGTCCAAAAAACGACATAGTATAGTATGGCAGAAAAATCACAAAAAATGACATAGGTATGGCTTAAAATGTCAAAAAAAAAACATCATAGTATATTAAGGCATGAAAGTTCATAAAAATGTTATAGTATGGTCAGGCATGATCCGAAATAATATAATGACGCATAAAAATGTCAAAAAACTTCATAATATATTACGGCATTAAATGTCAAAAATACATCATAGTATATTAAGTCATAAAAGGTCATAAAATCGTCATAGTATGGTCAGGCATGAGACGAACTACTATAATTAGCCATAAAAATGCCAAAAAAGATCTTAGGGTAGTATGGCATAAAAATGTCAAAAAACATCATAATATATTATGGCATGAAATGTCAAAAAACGACATAGTATAGTATGGCAGAAAATGTCAAAAATACACCATAGTATATTAAGGCATGAAAGGTCATAAAATCGTCATAGTATGGTCAGGCATGAGACGAAATAATATAATTGGCCATAAAAATGCCAAAATAGATCTTAGTATAGTATGGCAGAAAAATCACAAAAAACGACATAGGTTTGGCTTAAAATGTCAAAAATACATCATGGTATATTAAGGCATGAAAGATAATAAAAAGGTTATAGTATGGTCAGGCACGATCCGAAATAATATAATGAGGCATAAAAATGTAAAAAAACGTCATATTATATTATGGCATGAAATGTCAAAAAACGACATAGTATAGTATTGCAGAAAATGTCAAAAATACACGATAGTATATCAAGGCATAAAAGGTCATGAAATCATCGCAGTATGGTCTGGCATGAGACGGAATAATATAATTAGCCATAAAAATGCCAAAATAGATCTTAGTATAGTATGGCAGAAAAATGACAAAAAACGACATAGGTATGGCATAAAACGTCAAAAATACATCATGGTATATTAATGCATAAAAGGTCATAAAATCCTCATAGTATGGTCAGGCATGAGATGAAATAATATAATTAGCCATAAAAATGCCAAAATAGATCTTAGTATAGTATTGCAGAAAATGTCAAAAATACACCATAGTATATTAAGGCATGAAAGTTCATAAAAATGTTAAAGTATGGTCAGGCATGATCCGAGATAATATAATGAGGCACAAAAATGTCAAAAAACGTCATAATATATTACGGCATTAAATGTCAAAAATACATCATGGTATATTAAGGCATGAAAGTTCATAAAAATGTTATAGTATGGTCAGGCATGATCCAAAATAATATAATGAGGCATAAAAATGTCAAAAAACTTCATAATATATTACGGCATTAAATGTCAAAAATACATCATACTATAATAATGCATAAAAGGTCATAAAATCGTCATAGTATGGTCAGGCATGAGACAAAATAATATAATTAGCCATAAAAATGCCAAAAAAGATCTTAGGGTAGTATGGCATAAAAATGTCAAAAAACGTCATAATATATTATGGCATGAAATGTCAAAAAACGACATAGTATAGTATGGCAGAAAATGTCAAAAATACACCATAGTATATTAAGGCATAAAAGGTCATAAGATCATCGCAGTATGGTCTGGCATGAGATGAAATAATATAATTAGCCATAAAAATGCCAAAATAGATCTTAGTATAGTATTGCAGAAAATGTCAAAAATACATCATGGTATATTAAGGCATGAAAGTTCATAAAAATGTTATAGTATGGTCAGGCATGATCCGAAATAATATAATGACGCATAAAAATGTCAAAAAACTTCATAATATATTACGGCATTAAATGTCAAAAATACATCATAGTATATTAAGGCATAAAAGGTCATAAAATCGTCATAGTATGGTCAGGCATGAGATGAAATAATATAATTAGCCATAAAAAATGCAAAAAAGATCTTAGTGTAGTATGGCAGAAAAATGTCGAAAATACATCATAGTATATTAAGGCTTCAAAGTTCATAAAAACATTATACAATGGTCTGGCATGAGACGAAATACTATAATTAGCCATAAAAATGCCAAAATAGATCTTAGTATAGTATTGCAGAAAATGTCAAAAATACACCATAGTATATTAAGGCATGAAAGTTCATAAAAATGTTATAGTATGGTCAGGCATGATCCGAAATAATATAATGAGGCACAAAAATGTCAAAAAACGTCATAATATATTACGGCATTAAATGTCAAAAATACATCATACTATAATAATGCATAAAAGGTCATAAAATCGTCATAGTATGGTCAGGCATGAGACAAAATAATATAATTAGCCATAAAAATGCCAAAAAAGATCTTAGGGTAGTATGGCATAAAAATGTCAAAAAACGTCATAATATATTATGGCATGAAATGTCAAAAAACGACATAGTATAGTATGGCAGAAAATGTCAAAAATACACCATAGTATATTAAGGCATAAAAGGTCATAAGATCATCGCAGTATGGTCTGGCATGAGATGAAATAATATAATTAGCCATAAAAATGCCAAAAAAGATCTTAGTGTAGTATGGCAGAAAAATGTCAAAAAACATCATAGTATATTAAGGCATGAAAGTTCATAAAAATGTTATAGTATGGTCAGGCATGATCCGAAATAATATAATGACGCATAAAAATGTCAAAAAACTTCATAATATATTACGGCATTAAATGTCAAAAATACATCATAGTATATTAAGGCATAAAAAGTCATAAAATCGTCATAGTATGGTCAGGCATGAGATGAAATAATATAATTAGCCATAAAAATGCCAAAATAGATCTTAGTATAGTATGGCAGAAAAATGACAAAAAACGACATAGTATAGTATGGCATAAAATGTCAAAAATACATCATGGTATATTAAGGCATGAAAGTTCATAAAAATGTTATAGTATGGTCAGGCATGATCCGAAATAATATAATGAGGCAGAAAAATGTCAAAAAACGACATAGTATAGTATGGCAGAAAATGTCAAAAATACACCATAGTATATTAAGGCATAAAAGGTCATGAGATCATCGCAGTATGGTCTGGAATGAGACGAAATACTATGATTAGGCATAAAAATGCCAAAAAAGATCTTAGTGTAGTATGGCAGAAAAATGTCAAAAAACATCATAGTATATTAAGGCATGAAAGTTCATAAAAATGTTATAGTATGGTCAGGCATGATCCGAAATACTATGATTAGGCATAAAAATGCCAAAAAAGATCTTAGTGTAGTATGGCAGAAAAATGTCAAAAAACATCATAGTATATTAAGGCATGAAAGTTCATAAAAATGTTATAGTATGGTCAGGCATGATCCAAAATAATATAATTAGCCATAAAAATGCCAAAAAAGATCTTAGTGTAGTATGGCAGAAAAATGTCAAAAAACATCATAGTATATTAAGGCATGAAAGTTCATAAAAATGTTATAGTATGGTCAGGCATGATCCGAAATAATATAATGACGCATAAAAATGTCAAAAAACTTCATAATATATTACGGCATTAAATGTCAAAAATACATTGTCAGGTTTACACCACCTAAGACATTTAATACTGAAACACAGAAGAGAAAGACAAGGGCGTTATTTCTTACTCGCGAGGAGAACGGACAGAGATTTGCTCAGTTACAATCTCCAAACCCGCTCTGAGCAAACTCCACCGTCTCCTCTCTTTTTATTATCACCCAAAGACTCCAAACACTCCTCCAGCAGCAAGACATACTTTATCTCAAAAGGCCTGAAGGTCATACCAGTGTAACATAAAGTATGTCAAAGGTAACATAATACAATGAGTGAAAGTATGTCAAAGGTGAAAGTATGTCAAAGGTAATACAACGAATAACATAATAAAATGAGTGATCATAATCAATGAACATAATGAATGAATATGATGTGTGAATATGATATGGGTGTGATTGTGATACATGGTATAAATGTTTATTTCATGGTATAGAAGTAGAACAGACTGATCCCAGTCTGTTCTGTACAACGCTCGTGTCCGCCTGTGGTCCTCTCCACCATCTGCATCCTGTTAAGACACTACATTCTGAAAACAACTACATATATGGTTAGGGTAGTAAAACATGTTAACGACATGTCTAACTTCAATAAAGCAGAGCAAGTTCATGTTAAGGGCAAGGTACAGACTAACCATATATATGATCTAAACAGCAAGGCAGAAATGTTCAATTATCAAATATGAGATAACTATATATATACAATTATTCCAACATACATCATAGTATATTAAGGCATAAAAGGTCATAAAATCGTCATAGTATGGTCAGGCATGAGACGAAATACTATGATTAGCCATAAAAATGCCAAAATAGATCTTAGTATAGTATGGCAGAAAAATGTCGAAAATACATCATAGTATATTAAGGCTTCAAAGTTCATAAAAACATTATACAATGGTCTGGCATGAGACGAAATACTATAATTAGCCATAAAAATGCCAAAATAGATCTTAGTATAGTATGGCAGAAAAATGACAAAAAACGACATAGTATAGTATGGCATAAAATGTCAAAAATACATCATGGTATATTAAGGCATGAAAGTTCATAAAAATGTTATAGTATGGTCAGGCATGATCCGAAATAATATAATGAGGCATAAAAATGTAAAAAAACGTCATAATATATTATGGCATGAAATGTCAAAAATACACCATAGTATATTAAGGCATAAAAGGTCATGAGATCATCGAAGTATGGTCTGGCATGAGACGGAATAATATAATTAGCCATAAAAATGCCAAAATAGATCTTAGTATAGTATGGCAGAAAAATGACAAAAAAACGACATAGGTATGGCATAAAACGTCAAAAATACATCATGGTATATTAAGGCATGAAAGTTCATAAAATGTTATAGTATGGTCAGGCATGATCCAAAATAATATAATGAGGCATAAAAATGTCAAAAAACGTCATAATATATTACGGCATTAAATGTCAAAAATACATCATAGTATATTAAGGCATAAAAGGTCATAAAATCGTCATAGTATGGTCAGGCATGAGATGAAATAATATAATTAGCCATAAAAATGCCAAAATAGATCTTAGTATAGTATGGCAGAAAAATGACAAAAAACGACATAGTATAGTATGGCATAAAATGTCAAAAATACATCATGGTATATTAATGCATAAAAGGTCATAAAATCCTCATAGTATGGTCAGGCATGAGACAAAATAATATAATTAGCCATAAAAATGCCAAAAAAGATCTTAGGGTAGTATGGCATAAAAATGTCAAAAAACGTCATAATATATTATGGCATGAAATGTCAAAAAACGACATAGTATAGTATGGCAGAAAATGTCAAAAATACACCATAGTATATTAAGGCACAAAAGGTCATAAGATCATCGAAGTATGGTCTGGCATGAGATGAAATAATATAATTAGCCATAAAAATGCCAAAATAGATCTTAGTATAGTATGGCACAAAATGACAAATTACGACATAGTATAGTATGGCATAAAATGTCAAAAATACATCATGGTATATTAATGCATAAAAGGTCATAAAATCGTCATAGTATGGTCAGGCATGAGATGAAATAATATAATTAGCCATAAAAATGCCAAAATAGATCTTAGTATAGTATGGCAGAAAAATGTCGAAAATACATCATAGTATATTAAGGCTTCAAAGTTCATAAAAACATTATACAATGGTCTGGCATGAGACGAAATACTATAATTAGCCATAAAAATGCCAAAATAGATCTTAGTATAGTATTGCAGAAAATGTCAAAAATACACCATAGTATATTAAGGCATGAAAGTTCATAAAAATGTTATAGTATGGTCAGGCATGATCCGAAATAATATAATGAGGCACAAAAATGTCAAAAAACCTCATAATATATTACGGCATTAAATGTCAAAAATACATCATACTATAATAATGCATAAAAGGTCATAAAATCGTCATAGTATGGTCAGGCATGAGACAAAATAATATAATTAGCCATAAAAATGCAAAAAAAGATCTTAGGGTAGTATGGCATAAAAATGTCAAAAAACGTCATAATATATTATGGCATGAAATGTCAAAAAACGACATAGTATAGTATGGCAGAAAATGTCAAAAATACACCATAGTATATTAAGGCATAAAAGGTCATAAGATCATCGCAGTATGGTCTGGCATGAGATGAAATAATATAATTAGCCATAAAAATGCCAAAAAAGATCTTAGTGTAGTATTGCAGAAAATGTCAAAAATACATCATAGTATATTAAGGCATGAAAGTTCATAAAAATGTTATAGTATGGTCAGGCATGATCCGAAATAATATAATGACGCATAAAAATGTCAAAAAACTTCATAATATATTACGGCATTAAATGTCAAAAATACATCATAGTATATTAAGGCATAAAAAGTCATAAAATCGTCATAGTATGGTCAGGCATGAGATGAAATAATATAATTAGCCATAAAAATGCAAAATAGATCTTAGTATAGTATGGCAGAAAAATGACAAAAAACGACATAGTATAGTATGGCATAAAATGTCAAAAATACATCATGGTATATTAAGGCATGAAAGTTCATAAAAATGTTATAGTATGGTCAGGCATGATCCGAAATAATATAATGAGGCAGAAAAATGTCAAAAAACGACATAGTATAGTATGGCAGAAAATGTCAAAAATACACCATAGTATATTAAGGCATAAAAGGTCATGAGATCATCGCAGTATGGTCTGGAATGAGACGAAATACTATGATTAGGCATAAAAATGCCAAAAAAGATCTTAGTGTAGTATGGCAGAAAAATGTCAAAAAACATCATAGTATATTAAGGCATGAAAGTTCATAAAAATGTTATAGTATGGTCAGGCATGACCCGAAGTACTATGATTAGGCATAAAAATGCCAAAAAAGATCTTAGTGTAGTATGGCAGAAAAATGTCAAAAAACATCATAGTATATTAAGGCATGAAAGTTCATAAAAATGTTATAGTATGGTCAGGCATGATCCGAAATAATATAATGACGCATAAAAATGTCAAAAAACATCATAGTATAGTATGGCATAAAATGTCAAAAATACATTGTCAGGTTTACACCACCTAAGACATTTAATACTGAAACACAGAAGAGAAAGACAAGGGCGTTATTTCTTACTCGCGAGGAGAACGGACAGAGATTTGCTCAGTTACAATCTCCAAACCCGCTCTGAGCAAACTCCACCGTCTCCTCTCTTTTTATTATCACCCAAAGACTCCAAACACTCCTCCAGCAGCAAGACATACTTTATCTCAAAAGGCCTGAAGGTCATACCAGTGTAACATAAAGTATGTCAAAGGTAACATAATACAATGAGTGAAAGTATGTCAAAGGTGAAAGTATGTCAAAGGTAATACAACGAATAACATAATAAAATGAGTGATCATAATCAATGAACATAATGAATGAATATGATGTGTGAATATGATATGGGTGTGATTGTGATACATGGTATAAATGTTTATTTCATGGTATAGAAGTAGAACAGACTGATCCCAGTCTGTTCTGTACAACGCTCGTGTCCGCCTGTGGTCCTCTCCACCATCTGCATCCTGTTAAGACACTACATTCTGAAAACAACTACATATATGGTTAGGGTAGTAAAACATGTTAACGACATGTCTAACTTCAATAAAGCAGAGCAAGTTCATGTTAAGGGCAAGGTACAGACTAACCATATATATGATCTAAACAGCAAGGCAGAAATGTTCAATTATCAAATATGAGATAACTATATATATACAATTATTCCAACATACATCATAGTATATTAAGGCATAAAAGGTCATAAAATCGTCATAGTATGGTCAGGCATGAGACGAAATACTATGATTAGCCATAAAAATGCCAAAATAGATCTTAGTATAGTATGGCAGAAAAATGTCGAAAATACATCATAGTATATTAAGGCTTCAAAGTTCATAAAAACATTATACAATGGTCTGGCATGAGACGAAATACTATAATTAGCCATAAAAATGCCAAAATAGATCTTAGTATAGTATGGCAGAAAAATGACAAAAAACGACATAGTATAGTATGGCATAAAAATGTCAAAAATACATCATGGTATATTAAGGCATGAAAGTTCATAAAATGTTATAGTATGGTCAGGCATGATCCAAAATAATATAATGAGGCATAAAAATGTCAAAAAACGTCATAATATATTACGGCATTAAATGTCAAAAATACATCATAGTATATTAAGGCATAAAAGGTCATAAAATCGTCATAGTATGGTCAGGCATGAGATGAAATAACATAATTAGCCATAAAAATGCCAAAATAGATCTTAGTATAGTATGGCAGAAAAATGACAAAAAACGACATAGTATAGTACGGCATGAAAGTTCATAAAATCGTCATAGTATGGTCAGGCATGAGACGAAATACTATGATTAGGCATAAAAATGCCAAAAAAGATCTTAGTGTAGTATGGCAGAAAAATGTCAAAAAACATCATAGTATATTAAGGCATGAAAGTTCATAAAAATGTTATAGTATGGTCAGGCATGATCCGAAATAATATAATGACGCATAAAAATGTCAAAAAACTTCATAATATATTATGGCATTAAATGTCAAAAATACATCATTGTATATTAAGGCATAAAAGGTCATAAAATCGTCATAGTATGGTCAGGCATGAGATGAAATAATATAATTAGCCATAAAAATGCCAAAATAGATCTTAGTATAGTATGGCAGAAAAATGACAAAAAACGACATAGTATAGTATGGCATAAAATGTCAAAAATACATCATGGTATATTAAGGCATGAAAGTTCATAAAAACGTTATAGTATGGTCAGGCACGATCCGAAATAATATTATGAGGCATAAAAATGTCAAAAAACGTCATAATATATTATGGCATGAAATGTCAAAAAACGACATAGTATAGTATGGCAGAAAATGTCAAAAATACACCATAGTATATTAAGGCATAAAAGGTCATGAGATCATCGCAGTATGGTCTGGAATGAGATGAAATAATATAATTAGCCATAAAAATGCCAAAATAGATCTTAGTATAGTATGGCAGAAAAATGACAAAAAACGACATAGGTATGGCATAAAAATGTCAAAAATACATCATGGTATATTAAGGCATGAAAGTTCATAAAAATGTTATAGTATGGTCAGGCATGATCCGAAATAATATAATGAGGCAGAAAAATGTAAAAAAACGTCATAGTATAGTATGGCAGAAAATGTCAAAAATACATCAAAGTATATTAAGGCATAAAAGGTCATAAGATCATCGCAGTATGGTCTGGCATGAGACGAAATAATATAATTAGCCATAAAAATGCCAAAATAGATCTTAGGGTAGTATGGCATAAAAATGTCAAAAAACGTCATAATATATTATGGCATGAAATGTCAAAAAACGACATAGTATAGTATGGCAGAAAATGTCAAAAATACACCATAGTATATTAATGCATAAAAGGTCATAAAATCCTCATAGTATGGTCAGGCATGAGATGAAATAATATAATTAGCCATAAAAATGCCAAAATAGATTTTAGTATAGTATGGCAGAAAAATGTCGAAAATACATCATAGTAAATTAAGGCATGAAAGTTCATAAAAACATTATACAATGGTCTGGCATGAGACGAAATACTATAATTAGCCATAAAAATGCCAAAATAGATCTTAGTATAGTATGGCAGAAAAATGACAAAAAACGACATAGTATAGTATGACATAAAATGTCAAAAAACATCATGGTATATTAAGGCATGAAAGTTCATAAAAATGTTATAGTATGGTCAGGCATGATCCAAAATAATATAATGAGGCATAAAAATGTCAAAAAACGTCATAATATATTATGGCATGAAATGTCAAAAATACACCATAGTATATTAAGGCATAAAAGGTCATGAGATCATCGAAGTATGGTCTGGCATGAGACGGAATAATATAATTAGTCATAAAAATGCCAAAATAGATCTTAGTATGGTATGGCAGAAAAATGTCGAAAATACATCATAGTATATTAAGGCTTCAAAGTTCATAAAAACATTATACAATGGTCTGGCATGAGACGAAATACTATAATTAGCCATAAAAATGCCAAAATAGATCTTAGTATAGTATTGCAGAAAATGTCAAAAATACATCATGGTATATTAAGGCATGAAAGTTCATAAAAATGTTATAGTATGGTCAGGCATGATCCGAAATAATATAATGAGGCATAAAAATGTCAAAAAACGTCATAATATATTATGGCATGAAATGTCAAAAAACGACATAGTATAGTATAGCAGAAAAATGTCGAAAATACATCATAGTATATTAAGGCTTCAAATTTCATAATAACATTATACTATGGTCTGGCATGAGACGAAATAATATAATTAGCCATAAAAATGCCAAAATAGATATTAGTATAGTATTGCAGAAAATGTCAAAAATACACCATAGTATATTAAGGCATGAAAGTTCATAAAAATGTTATAGTATGGTCAGGCATGATCCGAAATAATATAATGAGGCACAAAAATGTCAAAAAACGTCATAATATATTACGGCATTAAATGTCAAAAATACATCATGGTATATTAAGGCATGAAAGTTCATAAAAATGTAATAGTATGGTCAGGCATGATCCGAAATAATATAATGACGTATAAAAATGTCAAAAAACGTCATAATATATTATGGCATGAAATGTCAAAAAACGACATAGTATAGTATGGCAGAAAATGTCAAAAATACACCATAGTATATTAAGGCATAAAAGGTCATGAGATCATCGCAGTATGGTCTGGAATGAGATGAAATAATATAATTAGCCATAAAAATGCCAAAATAGATCTTAGTATAGTATGGCAGAAAAATGACAAAAAACGACATAGGTATGGCATAAAAATGTCAAAAATACATCATGGTATATTAAGGCATGAAAGTTCATAAAAATGTTATAGTATGGTCAGGCATGATCCGAAATAATATAATGAGGCAGAAAAATGTAAAAAAACGTCATAGTATAGTATGGCAGAAAATGTCAAAAATACATCAAAGTATATTAAGGCATAAAAGGTCATAAGATCATCGCAGTATGGTCTGGCATGAGACGAAATAATATAATTAGCCATAAAAATGCCAAAATAGATCTTAGGGTAGTATGGCATAAAAATGTCAAAAAACGTCATAATATATTATGGCATGAAATGTCAAAAAACGACATAGTATAGTATGGCAGAAAATGTCAAAAATACACCATAGTATATTAATGCATAAAAGGTCATAAAATCGTCATAGTATGGTCAGGCATGAGATGAAATAATATAATTAGCCATAAAAATGCCAAAATAGATTTTAGTATAGTATGGCAGAAAAATGTCGAAAATACATCATAGTATATTAAGGCTTCAAAGTTCATAAAAACATTATACAATGGTCTGGCATGAGACGAAATACTATAATTAGCCATAAAAATGCCAAAATAGATCTTAGTATAGTATGGCAGAAAAATGACAAAAAACGACATAGTATAGTATGACATAAAATGTCAAAAATACATCATGGTATATTAAGGCATGAAAGTTCATAAAAATGTTATAGTATGGTCAGGCATGATCCAAAATAATATAATGAGGCATAAAAATGTCAAAAAACGTCATAATATATTATGGCATGAAATGTCAAAAATACACCATAGTATATTAAGGCATAAAAGGTCATGAGATCATCGAAGTATGGTCTGGCATGAGACGGAATAATATAATTAGTCATAAAAATGCCAAAATAGATCTTAGTATGGTATGGCAGAAAATGTCGAAAATACATCATAGTATATTAAGGCTTCAAAGTTCATAAAAACATTATACAATGGTCTGGCATGAGACGAAATACTATAATTAGCCATAAAAATGCCAAAATAGATCTTAGTATAGTATTGCAGAAAATGTCAAAAATACATCATGGTATATTAAGGCATGAAAGTTCATAAAAATGTTATAGTATGGTCAGGCATGATCCGAAATAATATAATGAGGCATAAAAATGTCAAAAAACGTCATAATATATTATGGCATGAAATGTCAAAAAACGACATAGTATAGTATAGCAGAAAATGTCGAAAATACATCATAGTATATTAAGGCTTCAAATTTCATAATAACATTATACTATGGTCTGGCATGAGACGAAATAATATAATTAGCCATAAAAATGCCAAAATAGATATTAGTATAGTATTGCAGAAAATGTCAAAAATACACCATAGTATATTAAGGCATGAAAGTTCATAAAAATGTTATAGTATGGTCAGGCATGATCCGAAATAATATAATGAGGCACAAAAATGTCAAAAAACGTCATAATATATTACGGCATTAAATGTCAAAAATACATCATGGTATATTAAGGCATGAAAGTTCATAAAAATGTAATAGTATGGTCAGGCATGATCCGAAATAATATAATGACGTATAAAAATGTCAAAAAACTTCATAATATATTACGGCATTAAATGTCAAAAATACATCATAGTATAATAATGCATAAAAGGTCATAAAATCGTCATAGTATGGTCAGGCATGAGACAAAATAATATAATTAGCCATAAAAATGCCAAAAAAGATCTTAGGGTAGTATGGCATAAAAATGTCAAAAAACGTCATAATATATTATGGCATGAAATGTCAAAAAACGACATAGTATAGTACGGCAGAAAAATCACAAAAAATGACATAGGTATGGCTTAAAATGTCAAAAAAACATCATAGTATATTAAGGCATGAAATTTCATAAAAATGTTATAGTATGGTCAGGCATGATCCGAAATAATATAATGACGCATAAAAATGTCAAAAAACTTCATAATATATTACGGCATTAAATGTCAAAAATACATCATAGTATATTAAGTCATAAAAGGTCATAAAATCGTCATAGTATGGTCAGGCATGAGACGAACTACTATAATTAGCCATAAAAATGCCAAAAAAGATCTTAGGGTAGTATGGCATAAAAATGTCAAAAAACATCATAATATATTATGGCATGAAATGTCAAAAAACGACATAGTATAGTATGGCAGAAAATGTCAAAAATACACCATAGTATATTAAGGCATGAAAGGTCATAAAATCGTCATAGTATGGTCAGGCATGAGACGAAATAATATAATTGGCCATAAAAATGCCAAAATAGATCTTAGTATAGTATGGCAGAAAAATCACAAAAAACGACATAGGTATGGCTTAAAATGTCAAAAATACATCATGGTATATTAAGGCATGAAAGATAATAAAAAGGTTATAGTATGGTCAGGCACGATCCGAAATAATATAATGAGGCATAAAAATGTAAAAAAACGTCATATTATATTATGGCATGAAATGTCAAAAAACGACATAGTATAGTATTGCAGAAAATGTCAAAAATACACGATAGTATATCAAGGCATAAAAGGTCATGAAATCATCGCAGTATGGTCTGGCATGAGACGGAATAATATAATTAGCCATAAAAATGCCAAAATAGATCTTAGTATAGTATGGCAGAAAAATGACAAAAAACGACATAGGTATGGCATAAAACGTCAAAAATACATCATGGTATATTAATGCATAAAAGGTCATAAAATCCTCATAGTATGGCCAGGCATGAGATGAAATAATATAATTAGCCATAAAAATGCCAAAATAGATCTTAGTATAGTATTGCAGAAAATGTCAAAAATACACCATAGTATATTAAGGCATGAAAGTTCATAAAAATGTTAAAGTATGGTCAGGCATGATCCGAGATAATATAATGAGGCACAAAAATGTCAAAAAACGTCATAATATATTACGGCATTAAATGTCAAAAATACATCATGGTATATTAAGGCATGAAAGTTCATAAAAATGTTATAGTATGGTCAGGCATGATCCAAAATAATATAATGAGGCATAAAAATGTCAAAAAACTTCATAATATATTACGGCATTAAATGTCAAAAATACATCATACTATAATAATGCATAAAAGGTCATAAAATCGTCATAGTATGGTCAGGCATGAGACAAAATAATATAATTAGCCATAAAAATGCCAAAAAAGATCTTAGGGTAGTATGGCATAAAAATGTCAAAAAACGTCATAATATATTATGGCATGAAATGTCAAAAAACGACATAGTATAGTATGGCAGAAAATGTCAAAAATACACCATAGTATATTAAGGCATAAAAGGTCATAAGATCATCGCAGTATGGTCTGGCATGAGATGAAATAATATAATTAGCCATAAAAATGCCAAAAAAGATCTTAGTGTAGTATGGCAGAAAAATGTCAAAAAACATCATAGTATATTAAGGCATGAAAGTTCATAAAAATGTTATAGTATGGTCAGGCATGATCCGAAATAATATAATGACGCATAAAAATGTCAAAAAACTTCATAATATATTACGGCATTAAATGTCAAAAATACATCATAGTATATTAAGGCATAAAAGGTCATAAAATCGTCATAGTATGGTCAGGCATGAGATGAAATAATATAATTAGCCATAAAAATGCCAAAATAGATCTTAGTATAGTATGGCAGAAAAATGACAAAAAACGACATAGTATAGTATGGCATAAAATGTCAAAAATACATCATGGTATATTAAGGCATGAAAGTTCATAAAAACGTTATAGTATGGTCAGGCACGATCCGAAATAATATTATGAGGCATAAAAATGTCAAAAAACGTCATAATATATTATGGCAGAAAATGTCAAAAATACACCATAGTATATTAAGGCATAAAAGGTCATGAGATCATCGCAGTATGGTCTGGAATGAGACGAAATACTATGATTAGGCATAAAAATGCCAAAAAAGATCTTAGTGTAGTATGGCAGAAAAATGTCAAAAAACATCATAGTATATTAAGGCATGAAAGTTCATAAAAATGTTATAGTATGGTCAGGCATGATCCGAAATACTATGATTAGGCATAAAAATGCCAAAAAAGATCTTAGTGTAGTATGGCAGAAAAATGTCAAAAAACATCATAGTATATTAAGGCATGAAAGTTCATAAAAATGTTATAGTATGGTCAGGCATGATCCGAAATACTATGATTAGGCATAAAAATGCCAAAAAAGATCTTAGTGTAGTATGGCAGAAAAATGTCAAAAAACATCATAGTATATTAAGGCATGAAAGTTCATAAAAATGTTATAGTATGGTCAGGCATGATCCGAAATAATATAATGACGCATAAAAATGTCAAAAAACTTCATAATATATTACGGCATTAAATGTCAAAAATACATTGTCAGGTTTACACCACCTAAGACATTTAATACTGAAACACAGAAGAGAAAGACAAGGGCGTTATTTCTTACTCGCGAGGAGAACGGACAGAGATTTGCTCAGTTACAATCTCCAAACCCGCTCTGAGCAAACTCCACCGTCTCCTCTCTTTTTATTATCACCCAAAGACTCCAAACACTCCTCCAGCAGCAAGACATACTTTATCTCAAAAGGCCTGAAGGTCATAACAGTGTAACATAAAGTATGTCAAAGGTAACATAATACAATGAGTGAAAGTATGTCAAAGGTGAAAGTATGTCAAAGGTAATACAACGAATAACATAATAAAATGAGTGATCATAATCAATGAACATAATGAATGAATATGATGTGTGAATATGATATGGGTGTGATTGTGATACATGGTATAAATGTTTATTTCATGGTATAGAAGTAGAACAGACTGATCCCAGTCTGTTCTGTACAACGCTCGTGTCCGCCTGTGGTCCTCTCCACCATCTGCATCCTGTTAAGACACTACATTCTGAAAACAACTACATATATGGTTAGGGTAGTAAAACATGTTAACGACATGTCTAACTTCAATAAAGCAGAGCAAGTTCATGTTAAGGGCAAGGTACAGACTAACCATATATATGATCTAAACAGCAAGGCAGAAATGTTCAATTATCAAATATGAGATAACTATATATATACAATTATTCCAACATACATCATAGTATATTAAGGCATAAAAGGTCATAAAATCGTCATAGTATGGTCAGGCATGAGACGAAATACTATGATTAGCCATAAAAATGCCAAAATAGATCTTAGTATAGTATGGCAGAAAAATGTCGAAAATACATCATAGTATATTAAGGCTTCAAAGTTCATAAAAACATTATACAATGGTCTGGCATGAGACGAAATACTATAATTAGCCATAAAAATGCCAAAATAGATCTTAGTATAGTATGGCAGAAAAATGACAAAAAACGACATAGTATAGTATGGCATAAAATGTCAAAAATACATCATGGTATATTAAGGCATGAAAGTTCATAAAATGTTATAGTATGGTCAGGCATGATCCAAAATAATATAATGAGGCATAAAAATGTCAAAAAACGTCATAATATATTACGGCATTAAATGTCAAAAATACATCATAGTATATTAAGGCATAAAAGGTCATAAAATCGTCATAGTATGGTCAGGCATGAGATGAAATAATATAATTAGCCATAAAAATGCCAAAATAGATCTTAGTATAGTATGGCAGAAAAATGACAAAAAACGACATAGTATAGTACGGCATGAAAGTTCATAAAATCGTCATAGTATGGTCAGGCATGAGACGAAATACTATGATTAGGCATAAAAATGCCAAAAAAGATCTTAGTGTAGTATGGCAGAAAAATGTCAAAAAACATCATAGTATATTAAGGCATGAAAGTTCATAAAAATGTTATAGTATGGTCAGGCATGATCCGAAATAATATAATGACGCATAAAAATGTCAAAAAACTTCATAATATATTATGGCATAAAATGTCAAAAATACATCATGGTATATTAAGGCATGAAAGTTCATAAAAACGTTATAGTATGGTCAGGCACGATCCGAAATAATATTATGAGGCATAAAAATGTCAAAAAACGTCATAAAATATTATGGCATGAAATGTCAAAAAACGACATAGTATAGTATGGCAGAAAATGTCAAAAATACACCATAGTATATTAAGGCATAAAAGGTCATGAGATCATCGCAGTATGGTCTGGAATGAGATGAAATAATATAATTAGCCATAAAAATGCCAAAATAGATCTTAGTATAGTATGGCAGAAAAATGACAAAAAACGACATAGGTATGGCATAAAAATGTCAAAAATACATCATGGTATATTAAGGCATGAAAGTTCATAAAAATGTTATAGTATGGTCAGGCATGATCCGAAATAATATAATGAGGCAGAAAAATGTAAAAAAACGTCATAGTATAGTATGGCAGAAAATGTCAAAAATACATCAAAGTATATTAAGGCATAAAAGGTCATAAGATCATCGCAGTATGGTCTGGCATGAGACGAAATAATATAATTAGCCATAAAAATGCCAAAATAGATCTTAGGGTAGTATGGCATAAAAATGTCAAAAAACGTCATAATATATTATGGCATGAAATGTCAAAAAACGACATAGTATAGTATGGCAGAAAATGTCAAAAATACACCATAGTATATTAATGCATAAAAGGTCATAAAATCGTCATAGTATGGTCAGGCATGAGATGAAATAATATAATTAGCCATAAAAATGCCAAAATAGATTTTAGTATAGTATGGCAGAAAAATGTCGAAAATACATCATAGTATATTAAGGCTTCAAAGTTCATAAAAACATTATACAATGGTCTGGCATGAGACGAAATACTATAATTAGCCATAAAAATGCCAAAATAGATCTTAGTATAGTATGGCAGAAAAATGACAAAAAACGACATAGTATAGTATGACATAAAATGTCAAAAATACATCATGGTATATTAAGGCATGAAAGTTCATAAAAATGTTATAGTATGGTCAGGCATGATCCAAAATAATATAATGAGGCATAAAAATGTCAAAAAACGTCATAATATATTATGGCATGAAATGTCAAAAATACACCATAGTATATTAAGGCATAAAAGGTCATGAGATCATCGAAGTATGGTCTGGCATGAGACGGAATAATATAATTAGTCATAAAAATGCCAAAATAGATCTTAGTATGGTATGGCAGAAAAATGTCGAAAATACATCATAGTATATTAAGGCTTCAAAGTTCATAAAAACATTATACAATGGTCTGGCATGAGACGAAATACTATAATTAGCCATAAAAATGCCAAAATAGATCTTAGTATAGTATTGCAGAAAATGTCAAAAATACATCATGGTATATTAAGGCATGAAAGTTCATAAAAATGTTATAGTATGGTCAGGCATGATCCGAAATAATATAATGAGGCATAAAAATGTCAAAAAACGTCATAATATATTATGGCATGAAATGTCAAAAAACGGCATAGTATAGTATAGCAGAAAAATGTCGAAAATACATCATAGTATATTAAGGCTTCAAATTTCATAATAACATTATACTATGGTCTGGCATGAGACGAAATAATATAATTAGCCATAAAAATGCCAAAATAGATATTAGTATAGTATTGCAGAAAATGTCAAAAATACACCATAGTATATTAAGGCATGAAAGTTCATAAAAATGTTATAGTATGGTCAGGCATGATCCGAAATAATATAATGAGGCACAAAAATGTCAAAAAACGTCATAATATATTACGGCATTAAATGTCAAAAATACATCATGGTATATTAAGGCATGAAAGTTCATAAAAATGTAATAGTATGGTCAGGCATGATCCGAAATAATATAATGACGTATAAAAAATGTCAAAAAACTTCATAATATATTACGGCATTAAATGTCAAAAATACATCATAGTATAATAATGCATAAAAGGTCATAAAATCGTCATAGTATGGTCAGGCATGAGACAAAATAATATAATTAGCCATAAAAATGCCAAAAAAGATCTTAGGGTAGTATGGCATAAAAATGTCAAAAAACGTCATAATATATTATGGCATGAAATGTCAAAAAACGACATAGTATAGTATGGCAGAAAAATCACAAAAAATGACATAGGTATGGCTTAAAATGTCAAAAAAACATCATAGTATATTAAGGCATGAAAGTTCATAAAAATGTTATAGTATGGTCAGGCATGATCCGAAATAATATAATGACGCATAAAAATGTCAAAAAACTTCATAATATATTACGGCATTAAATGTCAAAAATACATCATAGTATATTAAGTCATAAAAGGTCATAAAATCGTCATAGTATGGTCAGGCATGAGACGAAATACTATAATTAGCCATAAAAATGCCAAAAAAGATCTTAGGGTAGTATGGCATAAAAATGTCAAAAAACATCATAATATATTATGGCATGAAATGTCAAAAAACGACATAGTATAGTATTGCAGAAAATGTCAAAAATACACGATAGTATATCAAGGCATAAAAGGTCATGAAATCATCGCAGTATGGTCTGGCATGAGACGAAATACTATAATTAGCCATAAAAATGCCAAAAAAGATCTTAGTGTAGTATGGCAGAAAAATGTCAAAAAAACAGTGTGTCTTGTGGCATAGTGGTCTAAGCAAGCGCCCCATGTGCAGAGACTACAGTCCTCGCTGCAGTTGGCCTCGGTTCGAATCCTGCATCGGGCAGCCTAATAAAGGCATAAAAGCCCCAAAAATATACTTAAAAAAGAAAATGTCAAAAATACATCAAGGTATATTAAGGCATAAAAGGTCATAAGATCATCGCAGTATGGTCTGGCATGAGACGAAATAATATAATTAGCCATAAAAATGCCAAAATAGGGGCGTCGTGTGGCGTAGTGGTCTAAGCAGGAGCCCCATGTGTAGAGGCTACAGTCCTCGCTGCAGTTGGCCCCGGTTCGAGTCTCGCATCGGACGGCCTTTACTGCATGTCATTTCCCCTCTCTCTGCCTCCCCATTTCGTGTCTCTCTCTACTATCCTGTCCAATAAAGGCACAAAAGCCCAAAAAAATATACTTTAAAAAAAAAAAAAAAAGCCAAAATAGATTTTAGTATAGTATGGCAGAAAAATGACAAATTACGACATAGTATAATATGGCATAAAATGTCAAAAATACATCATGGTATATTAAGGCATGAAAGTTCATAAAAATGTTATAGTATGGTCAGGCATGAGACGAAATACTATGATTAGGCATAAAAATGCCAAAATAGATCTTAGTATAGTATGGCAGAAAATGTCGAAAATACATCATAGTATATTAAGGCTTTAAAGTTCATAAAAACATTATACTATGGTCTGGCATGAGACGAAATACTATAAGTAGCCATAAAAATGCCAAAAAAGATCTTAGTCTAGTATTGCAGAAAAATGTAAAAAAAAACGGGGTGTCATGTGGCATAGTGGTCTAAGCAGGCGCCCCATGCGTAGAGGTTATAGTCCTCGCTGCAGTTGGCCCCGGTTCGAATCCCACATCGGACAGCCTAATAAAGGCATAAAAGCCCCAAAAATATACTTAAAAAAGAAAATGTCAAAAATACATCATAGTATTTAATGCTTCAAAGTTCATAAAAACATTATACTATGGTCTGGCATGAGACGAAATACTATAATTAGCAATAAAAATGCCAAAAAAGATCTAGGGTAGTATGGCAGAAAAATGACAAAAAACGACATAGTATAGTATGGCATAAAATGTCAAAAATACATCATGGTATATTAAGGCATGAAAGTTCATAAAAATGTTACAGTATGGTCAGGCATGAAAAGTCACAGTATAATAAGGCATAAAAAGTCATAAAAACTTCATAGTACAGTAAGGCATAAAAAGTCATAAAAACGACAGTATATTAAGGCATAAAAAGTCACAAAAAAGTCATAATATAGTAAGGCATGAAAAGTCATAGTATAGTAAGGCATAAAAAGTCATGAAAACGAAAAAGTGTATTCAGGCATAAAAAGTCACAAAATAGTCATAATATAGTAGGGCATAAAAAGTCATAAAAACGAAAAAGTGTAGTCAGGCATAAAAAGTCACAAAAAAGTCATAATATAGTAAGGCATGAAAAGTCATATTACAGCAAGGCATAAAAAGTCATAAAAAAGATATAGTACATTAAGGCATAAAAAGTCACAAAAAAGTCAGAATATAGTAAGGCATGAAAAGTCATAGTATAGTAAGGCATCAAAAGTCATAAAAACGTCATAGTATAGTAAGGCATAAAAAGTCATAGTACAGCAAGGCATAAAAAGTCATAAAAACGACATAGTATATTAAGGCATGAAAAGTCACAAAAAAGTCATAATATAGTAAGGCATGAAAAGTCACAGTATAATAAGGCATAAAAAGTCATAAAATCGAAATAGTATAGTAAGGCATAAAAAGTCATAGTACAGCAAGGCGTAAAAAGTCATAAAAACGACATAGTATATTAAGACTAGTGTGAATGTCACAATGGAAAAGTTTGTCCAAAGTCCACAAGTTTGGTGTCTACGGACTCGGCTCGTCACGCTGAGTAACATATGTCAGCCCCAGCCTTCTGTGTCGCTCCCTTCCGAAGGGTCATCTCTCATATGCTGAGGTGCCACACCATTAACAAATACAAATACAAGTCCAGTTGCCTTCGATTTAATCTGAGAAAGAGATAACTATGACCTGGATGAATGAGAACTTACACAGACACACCATTAAGACTAGTGTGAATGTCACAACGGAAAAGTTTGTCCAAAGTCCACAAGTTTGGTGTCTACGGACTCGGCTCGTCACGCTGAGTAAAATATGTCAGCCCCAGCATTCTGAGTCGCTCCCTTCCGAAGGGCCGCCATGGGTCATCTCTCATATGCTGAGGTGCCACACCATTAAGACTAGTGTGAATGTCACAACGGAGAAGTTTATCCAAAGTCCACAAGTTTGGTATCTACGGACTCGGCTCGTCACGCTGAGTAACATATGTCAGTCCCAGCCTTCTGAGTCGCTCTCTTCCGAAGGGTCATCTCTCATATGCTGAGGTGCCACACCATGAAGACTAGTGTGAATGTCACAACGGAAAAGTTTGTCCAAAGTCCACAAGTTTTGTGTCTACGGACTCTCCACATCACGCTGAGTAACATATGTCAGCCCCAGGCTTCTAAGTCGCTCCCTTCGGAAGGGATGCCTCGTTAAACGTCTCCGAGGCCCGCTTGCTGGGACGAAAAATTTTGTCAAAAGTCCACAAATTGGGTATCTACGGACTCGGCTCGTCACGCTGAGTAACATATGTCAGCCCCAGCCTTCTGAGTCGCTCCCTTCCGAAGGGTCATCTCTCATATGCTGAGGTGCCACACCATTAAGACTAGTGTGAATGTCACAACGGAAAAGTTTGTCCAAAGTCCACAAGTTTGGTGTCTACGGACTCGGCTCGTCACGCTGAGTAACATATGTCAGCCCCAGCCTTCTGAGTCGCTCCCTTCCGAAGGGCCGCCATGGGCGGTCTCTCATACGCTGCTGGGAGACACGGTTAAATTCTGTGTTTTAATAATTTCTAAAAAATTTTCTCAAAAGCCCACAAATTTGGTATCTACGGAATCGTCACGTCACGCTGAGTAACATATGTCAGCCCCAGGCTTCTAAGTCGCTCCCTTCGGAAGGGATGCCTCGTTAAACGTCTCCGAGGCCCGCTTGCTGGGACGAAAAATTTTGTCAAAAGTCCACAAATTGGGTATCTACGGACTCGGCTCGTCACGCTGAGTAACATATGTCAGCCCCAGCCTTCTGAGTCGCTCCCTTCCGAAGGGTCATCTCTCATATGCTGAGGTGCCACACCATTAAGACTAGTGTGAATGTAACAACGGAAAAGTTTATCTAAAGTCCACAAGTTTGGTGTCTACGGACTCGGCTCGTCACGCTGAGTAACATATGTCAGCCCCAGCCTTCTGAGTCGCTCCCTTTCGAAGGGCCGCCATGGGCGGTCTCTCATACGCTGCCGGAAGACACGGTTAAATTCTGTGTTTTAATAATTTCCAAAAAGTTTTCTCAAAAGCCCACAAATTTGGTATCTACGGAATCGTCACGTCACGCTGAGTAACATATGTCAGCCCCAGGCTTCTAAGTCGCTCCCTTCGGAGGGGATGCCTCGTTAAACGTCTCCGAGGCTCGCTTGCTGGGACGAAAAATTTTGTCAAAAGTCCACAAATTGGGTATCTACGGACTCGGCTCGTCACGCTGAGTAACATATGTCAGCCCCAGCCTTCTGAGTCGCTCCCTTCCGAAGGGTCATCTCTCATATGCTGAGGTGCCACACCATTAAAACTAGTGTGAATGTCACAACGGAAAAGTTTGTCCAAAGTCCACAAGTTTGGTGGCTACGGACTCGGCTCGTCACGCTGAGTAACATATGTCAGCCCCAGCCTTCTGAGTCGCTCCCTTCCGAAGGGCCGCCATGGGTCATCTCTCATATGCTGAGGTGCCACACCATTAAGACTATTGTGAATGTCACAACGGAAAAGTTTGTCCAAAGTCCACAAGTTTGGTGTCTACGGACTCGGCTCGTCACGCTGAGTAACATATTTCAGCCCCAGCCTTCTGAGTCGCTGCCTTCCGAAGGGCCGCCATGGCGGTCTCTCATACGCTGCCGGGAGACACGGTTAAATTCTGTGTTTTAATAATTTCCAAAAAATTTTCTCAAAAGCCCACAAATTTGGTATCTACGGAATCGTCACATCACGCTGAGTAACATATGTCAGCCCCAGGCTTCTAAGTCGCTCCCTTCGGAAGGGATGCCTCGTTAAACGTCTCCGAGGCCCGCTTGCTGGGACGAAAAATTTTGTCAAAAGTCCACAAATTGGGTATCTACTGACTCGGCTCATCACGCTGAGTAACATATGTCAGCCCCAGCCTTCTGAGTCGCTCCCTTCCGAAGGGTCATCTCTCATATGCTGAGGTGCCACACCATTAAGACTAGTGTGAATGTCACAACGGAAAAGTTTGTCCAAAGTCCACAAGTTTGGTGTCTACGGACTCGGCTCGTCACGCTGAGTAACATATGTCAGCCCCAGCCTTCTGAGTCGCTCCCTTCCGAAGGGCCGCCATGGGCGGTCTCTCATACGCTGCCGGGAGACACGGTTAAATTCTGTGTTTTAATAATTTCCAAAAAATTTTCTCAAAAGCCCACAAATTTGGTAACTACGGAATCGTCACGTCACGCTGAGTAACATATGTCAGCCCCAGGCTTCTAAGTCGCTCCCTTCGGAAGGGATGCCTCGTTAAACGTCTCAGAGGCCCGCTTGCTGGGACGAAAAATTTTGTCAAAAGTCCACAAATTGGGTATCTACGGACTCGGCTCGTCACGCTGAGTAACATATGTCAGCCCCAGCCTTCTGAGTCGCTCCCTTCCGAAGGGTCATCTCTCATATGCTGAGGTGCCACACCATTAAGACTAGTGTGAATGTAACAACGGAAAAGTTTATCTAAAGTCCACAAGTTTGGTGTCTACGGACTCGGCTCGTCACGCTGAGTAACATATGTCAGCCCCAGCCTTCTGAGTCGCTCCCTTCCGAAGGGCCGCCATGGGCGGTCTCTCATACGCTGCCGGGAGACACGGTTAAATTCTGTTTTAATAATTTCCAAAAAATTTTCTCAAAAGCCCACAAATTTGGTATCTACGGAATCGTCACGTCACGCTGAGTAACATATGTCAGCCCCAGGCTTCTAAGTCGCTCCCTTCGGAAGGGATGCCTCGTTAAACGTCTCTGAGGCCCGCTTGCTGGGACGATAAATTTTGTCAAAAGTCCACAAATTGGGTATCTACGGACTCGGCTCGTCACGCTGAGTAACATATGTCAGCCCCAGCCTTCTGAGTCGCTCCCTTCCGAAGGGTCATCTCTCATATGCTGAGGTGCCACACCATTAAGACTAGTGTGAATGTCACAACGGAAAAGTTTGTCCAAAGTCCACAAGTTTGGTGCTTACGGACTCGGCTCGTCACGCTGAGTAACATATGTCAGCCCCAGCCTTCTGAGTCGCTCCCTTCTGTGGGCCGCCATGGGTCATCTCTCATATGCTGAGGTGCCACACCATTAAGACTAGTGTGAATGTCACAACGGAAAAGTTTGTCCAAAGTCCACAAGTTTGGTGTCTACGGACTCGGCTCGTCACGCTGAGTAACATATGTCAGCCCCAGCCTTCTAAGTCGCTCCCTTCCGAAGGGTCATCTCTCATATGCTGAGGTGCCACACCATTAAGACTAGTGTGAATGTCACAACGGAAAAGTTTGTCCAAAGTCCACAAGTTTGGTGCTTACGGACTCGGCTCGTCACGCTGAGTAACATATGTCAGCCCCAGCCTTCTGAGTCGCTCCCTTCTGTGGGCCGCCATGGGTCATCTCTCATATGCTGAGGTGCCACACCATTAAGACTAGTGTGAATGTCACAACGGAAAAGTTTGTCCAAAGTCCACAAGTTTGGTGTCTACGGACTCGGCTCGTCACGCTGAGTAACATATGTCAGCCCCAGCCTTCTAAGTCGCTCCCTTCCGAAGGGTCATCTCTCATATGCTGAGGTGCCACACCATTAAGACTAGTGTGAATGTCACAACGGAAAAGTTTGTCCAAAGTCCACAAGTTTGGTGCTTACGGACTCGGCTCGTCACGCTGAGTAACATATGTCAGCCCCAGCCTTCTGAGTCGCTCCCTTCCGAAGGGTCATCTCTCATATGCTGAGGTGCCACACCATTAAGACTAGTGTGAATGTCACAACGGAAAAGTTTGTCCAAATCCACAAGTTTGGTGTCTACGGACTCAGCTCGTCACGCTGAGTAAAATATGTCAGCCCCAGCTTTTAGAGTCGCTCCCTTCCGAAGGGCCGCCATGGGTCATCTCTCATATGCTGAGGTGCCACACCATTAAGACTAGTGTAAATGTCACAACGGAAAAGTTTGTCCAAAGTCTACAAATTGGGTATCTACGGACTCGGCTCGTCACGCTGAGTAACATATGTCAGCCCAAGCCTTCTGAGTCGCTCCCTTCCGAAGGGTCATCTCTCATATGCTGAGGTGCCACACCATTAAGACTAGTGTGAATGTCACAACAGAAAAGTTTGTCCAAAGTCCACAAGTTTGGTGTCTACGGACTCGGCTCGTCACGCTGAGTAACATATGTCAGCCCCAGCCTTCTGAGTCGCTCCCTTCCGAAGGGCCGCCATGGGCGGTCTCTCATACGCTGCCGGGAGACACGGTTAAATTCTGTGTTTTAATAATTTCCAAAAAATTTTCTCAAAAGTCCACATATTTGGTATCTACGGAATCGTCACGTCACGCTGAGTAACATATGTCAGCCCCAGGTTTCTAAATCGCTCCCTTCGGAAGGGATGCCTCGTTAAACGTCTCCGAGGCCCGCTTGCTGGGACGAAAAATTTTGTCAAAAGTCCACAAATTGGGTATCTACGGACTCGGCTCGTGACGCTGAGTAACATATGTCAGCCCCAGCCTTCTGAGTCGCTCCCTTCCGAAGGGTCATCTCTCATATGCTCAGGTGCCACACCATTAAGACTTGTGTGAATGTCACAACGGAAAAGTTTGTCCAAAGTCCACAAGTTTGGTGTCTACGGACTCGGCTCGTCACGCTGAGTAACATATGTCAGCCCCAGCCTTCTGAGTCGCTCCGTTCCGAAGGGCCGCCACGGGCGGTCTCTCATACGCTGCCGGGAGACACGGTTAAATTCTGTGTTTTAATAATTTCCAAAAAATTTTCTCAAAAGTCCACATATTTGGTATCTACGGAATCGTCACGTCACGCTGAGTAAAATATGTCAGCCCCAGGCTTCTAAATCGCTCCCTTCGGAAGGGATGCCTCGTTAAACGTCTCCGAGGCCTGCTTGCTGGGACGAAAAATTTTGTCAAAAGTCCACAAATTGGGTATCTACGGACTCGGCTCGTCACGCTGAGTAACATATGTCAGCCCAAGCCTTCTGAGTCGCTCCCTTCCGAAGGGGCATCTCTCATATGCTGAGGTGCCACACCATTAAGACTAGTGTGAATGTCACAACGGAAAAGTTTGTCCAAAGTCCACAAGTTTGGTGTCTACGGACTCGGCTCGTCCCGCTGAGTAACATATGTCAGCCCCAGCCTTCTGAGTCGCTCCGTTCCGAAGGGCCGCCACGGGCGGTCTCTCATACGCTGCCGGGAGACACGGTTAAATTCTGTGTTTTAATAATTTCCAAAAAATTTTCTCAAAAGTCCACATATTTGGTATCTACGGAATCGTCACGTCACGCTGAGTAAAATATGTCAGCCCCAGGCTTCTAAATCGCTCCCTTCGGAAGGGATGCCTCGTTAAACGTCTCCGAGGCCTGCTTGCTGGGACGAAAAATTTTGTCAAAAGTCCACAAATTGGGTATCTACGGACTCGGCTCGTCACGCTGAGTAACATATGTCAGCCCAAGCCTTCTGAGTCGCTCCCTTCCGAAGGGGCATCTCTCATATGCTGAGGTGCCACACCATTAAGACTAGTGTGAATGTCACAACGGAAAAGTTTGTCCAAAGTCCACAAGTTTGGTGTCTACGGACTCGGCTCGTCACGCTGAGTAACATATGTCAGCCCCAACCTTCTGAGTCGCTCCCTTCCGAAGGGTCATCTCTCATATGCTGAGGTGCCACACCATTAAGACTAGTGTGAATGTCACAACGGAAAAGTTTGTCCAAAGTCCACAAGTTTGGTGTCTACGGACTCAGCTCGTCACGCTGAGTAACATATGTCAGCCCCAGCCTTCTGAGTCGCTCCCTTCCGAAGGGCCGCCATGGGCGGTCTCTCATACGCTGCCGGGAGACACGGTTAAATTCTGTGTTTTAATAATTTCCAAAAAATTTTCTCAAAAGCCCACATATTTGGTATCTACGGAATCGTCACGTCACGCTGAGTAACATATGTCAGCCCCAGGCTTCTAAGTCGCTCCCTTCGGAAGGGATGCCTCGTTAAACGTCTCCGAGGCCCGCTTGCTGGGACGAAAAATTTTGTCAAAATTCCAAAAAATTGGGTATCTACGGACTCGGCTCGTCACGCTGAGTAACATATGTCAGCCCCAGCCTTCTGAGTCGCTCCCTTCCGAAGGGTCATCTCTCATATGCTGAGGCGCCACACCATTAAGTCTAGTGTGAATGTCACAACGGAAAAGTTTGTCCAAAGTCCACAAGTTTGGTGTCTACGGACTCGGCTCGTCACGCTGAGTAACATATGTCAGCCCCAGCCTTCTGAGTCGCTCCCTTCCGAAGGGTCATCTCTCATATGCTGAGGTGCCACACCATTAAGACTAGTGTGAATGTCACAACGGAAAAGTTTGTCCAAAGTCCACAAGTTTGGTGTCTACGGACTCGGCTCGTCACGCTGAGTAACATATGTCAGCCCCAGCCTTCTGAGTCGCTCCCTTCCGAAGGGTCATCTCTCATATGCTGAGGTGCCACACCATTAAGACTAGTGTGAATGTCACAACGGAAAAGTTTGTCCAAAGTCCACAAGTTTGGTATCTACGGAATCGTCACGTCACGCTGAGTAAAATATGTCAGCCCCAGGCTTCTAAATCGCTCCCTTCGGAAGGGATGCCTCGTTAAACGTCTCCGAGGCCTGCTTGCTGGGACGAAAAATTTTGTCAAAAGTCCACAAATTGGGTATCTACGGACTCGGCTCGTCACGCTGAGTAACATATGTCAGCCCAAGCCTTCTGAGTCGCTCCCTTCGAAGGGTCATCTCTCATATGCTGAGGTGCCACACCATTAAGACTAGTGTGAATGTCACAACGGAAAAGTTTGTCCAAAGTCCACAAGTTTGGTGTCTACGGACTCGGCTCGTCACGCTGAGTAACATATGTCAGCCCCAGCCTTCTGAGTCGCTCCCTTCCGAAGGGCCGCCATGGGCGGTCTCTCATACGCTGCCGGGAGACACGGTTAAATTCTGTGTTTTAATAATTTCCAAAAAATTTTCTCAGAAGTCCACATTTGGTATCTACGGAATCGTCACGTGACGCTGAGTAACATATGTCAGCCCCAGGCTTCTAAGTCGCTCCCTTCGGAAGGGATGCCTCGTTAAACGTCTCCGAGGCCCGCTTGCTGGGACGAAAAATTTTGTCAAAAGTCCACAAATTGGGTATCTACGGACTCGGCTCGTCACGCTGAGTAACATATGTCAGCCCCAGCCTTCTGAGTCGCTCCCTTCCGAAGGGTCATCTCTCATATGCTGAGGTGCCACACCATTAAGACTAGTGTGAATGTCACAACGGAAAAGTTTGTCCAAAGTCCGCAAGTTTGGTGTCTACGGACTCGGCTCGTCACGCTGAGTAACATATGTCAGCCCCAGCCTTCTGAGTCGCTCCCTTCCAAAGGGCCGCCATGGGCGGTCTCTCATACGCTGCCGGGAGACACGGTTAAATTCTGTGTTTTAATAATTTCCAAAAAATTTTCTCAAAAGCCCACATATTTGGTATCTACGGAATCGTCACGTCACGCTGAGTAACATATGTCAGCCCCAGGCTTCTAAGTCGCTCCCTTCGGAAGGGATGCCTCGTTAAACGTCTCCGAGGCCCACTTGCTGGGACGAAAAATTTTGTCAAAAGTCCACAAATTGGGTATCTACGGACTCGGCTCGTCACGCTGAGTAACATATGTCAGCCCCAGCCTTCTGAGTCGCTCCCTTCCGAAGGGTCATCTCTCATATGCTGAGGTGCCACACCATTAAGACTAGTGTGAATGTCACAACGGAAAAGTTTGTCCAAAGTCCACAAGTTTGGTGTCTACGGACTCGGCTCGTCACGCTGAGTAACATATGTCAGCCCCAGCCTTCTGAGTCGCTCCCTTCCGAAGGGCCGCCATGGGCGGTCTCTCATACGCTGCCGGGAGACACGGTTAAATTCTGTGTTTTAATAATTTCCAAAAAATTTTCTCAGAAGTCCACATATTTGGTATCTACGGAATCGTCACGTGACGCTGAGTAACATATGTCAGCCCCAGGCTTCTAAGTCGCTCCCTTCGGAAGGGATGCCTCGTTAAACGTCTCCGAGGCCCGCTTGCTGGGACGAAAAATTTTGTCAAAAGTCCACAAATTGGGTATCTACGGACTCGGCTCGTCACGCTGAGTAACATATGTCAGCCCCAGCCTTCTGAGTCGCTCCTTCCGAAGGGTCATCTCTCATATGCTGAGGTGCCACACCATTAAGACTAGTGTGAATGTCACAACGGAAAAGTTTGTCCAAAGTCCACAAGTTTGGTGTCTACGGACTCGGCTCGTCACGCTGAGTAACATATGTCAGCCCCAGCCTTCTGAGTCGCTCCCTTCCGAAGGGTCATCTCTCATATGCTGAGGTGCCACACCATTAAGACTAGTGTGAATGTCACAACGGAAAAGTTTGTCCAAAGTCCACAAGTTTGGTGTCTACGGACTCGGCTCGTCACGCTGAGTAAAATATGTCAGCCCCAGCCTTCTGAGTCGCTCCCTTCCGAAGGGCCGCCATGGGCGGTCTCTCATACACTGCCGGGAGACACGGTTAAATTCTGTGTTTTAATAATTTCCAAAAAATTTTCTCAAAAGCCCACATATTTGGTATCTACGGAATCGTCACGTCACGCTGAGTAAAATATGTCAGCCCCAGGCTTCTAAATCGCTCCCTTCGGAAGGGATGCCTCGTTAAACATCTCCGAGGCCTGCTTGCTGGGACGAAAAATTTTGTCAAAACTCCACAAATTGGGTATCTACGGACTCGGCTCGTCACGCTGAGTAACATATGTCAGCCCAAGCCTTCTGAGTCGCTCCCTTCCGAAGGGTCATCTCTCATATGCTGAGGTGCCACACCATTAAGACTAGTGTGAATGTCACAACGGAAAAGTTTGTCCAAAGTCCACAAGTTTGGTGTCTACGGACTCGGCTCGTCACGCTGAGTAACATATGTCAGCCCCAGCCTTCTGAGTCGCTCCCTTCCGAAGGGCCGCCACGGGCGGTCTCTCCTACGCTGCCGGGAGACACGGTTAAATTCTGTGTTTTAATAATTTCCAAAAAATTTTCTCAAAAGTCCACATATTTGGTATCTACGGAATCGTCACGTCACGCTGAGTAAAATATGTCAGCCCCAGGCTTCTAAATCGCTCCCTTCGGAAGGGATGCCTCGTTAAACGTCTCCGAGGCCTGCTTGCTGGGACGAAAAATTTTGTCAAAAGTCCACAAATTGGGTATCTACGGACTCGGCTCGTCACGCTGAGTAACATATGTCAGCCCAAGCCTTCTGAGTCGCTCCCTTCCGAAGGGTCATCTCTCATATGCTGAGGTGCCACACCATTAAGACTAGTGTGAATGTCACAACGGAAAAGTTTGTCCAAAGTCCACAAGTTTGGTGTCTACGGACTCGGCTCGTCACGCTGAGTAACATATGTCAGCCCCAGCCTTCTGAGTCGCTCCCTTCCGAACGGTCATCTCTCATATGCTGAGGTGCCACACCATTAAGACTAGTGTGAATGTCACAACGGAAAAGTTTGTCCAAAGTCCACAAGTTGGTGTCTACGGACTCGGCTCGTCACGCTGAGTAACATATGTCAGCCCCAGCCTTCTGAGTCGCTCCCTTCCGAAGGGTCATCTCTCATATGCTGAGGTGCCACACCATTAAGACTAGTGTGAATGTCACAACGAAAAGTTTGTCCAAAGTCCACAAGTTTGGTGTCTACGGACTCGGCTCGTCACGCTGAGTAACATATGTCAGCCCCAGCCTTCTGAGTCGCTCCCTTCCGAAGGGTCATCTCTCATATGCTGAGGTGCCACACCATTAAGACTAGTGTGAATGTCACAACGGAAAAGTTTGTCCAAAGTCCACAAGTTTGGTGTCTACGGACTCGGCTCGTCACGCTGAGTAACATATGTCAGCCCCAGCCTTCTGAGTCGCTCCCTTCCGAAGGGTCATCTCTCATATGCTGAGGTGCCACACCATTAAGACTAGTGTGAATGTCACAACGGAAAAGTTTGTCCAAAGTCCACAGGTTTGGTGTCTACGGACTCGGCTCGTCACGCTGAGTAACATATGTCAGCCCCAGCCTTCTGAGTCGCTCCCTTCCGAAGGGCCGCCATGGGCGGTCTCTCATACGCTGCCGGGAGACACGGTTAAATTCTGTGTTTTAATAATTTCCAAAAAATTTTCTCAAAAGTCCACATATTTGGTATCTACGGAATCGTCACGTCACGCTGAGTAACATATGTCAGCCCCAGGCTTCTAAGTCGCTCCCTTCGGAAGGGATGCCTCGTTAAACGTCTCCGAGGCCCGCTTGCTGGGACGAAAAATTTTGTCAAAAGTCCACAAATTGGGTATCTACGGACTCGGCTCGTGACGCTGAGTAACATATGTCAGCCCCAGCCTTCTGAGTCGCTCCCTTCCGAAGGGTCATCTCTCATATGCTGAGGTGCCACACCATTAAGACTAGTGTGAATGTCACAACGGAAAAGTTTGTCCAAAGTCCACAGGTTTGGTGTCTACGGACTCGGCTCGTCACGCTGAGTAACATATGTCAGCCCTAGCCTTCTGAGTCGCTCCCTTCCGAAGGGCCGCCATGGGCGGTCTCTCATATGCTGCCGGGGGACACGGTTAAATTCTGTGTTTTAATAATTTCCAAAAAATCTTCTCAAAAGTCCACAAATTTGGTATCTACGGACTCGGCTCGTCACGCTGAGTAACATATGTCAGCCCCAGGCTTCTAAGTCGCTCCCTTCGGAAGGGATGCCTCGTTAAACGTCTCCGAGGCCCGCTTGCTGGGACGAAAAAATTTGTCAAAAGTCCACAAATTGGAGGTCTACGGACTCGGCTCGTGACGCTGAGTAACATATGTCAGCCCCAGCCTTCTGAGTCGCTCCCTTCCGAAGGGTCATCTCTCATATGCTGAGGTGCCACACCATTAAGACTAGTGTGAATGTCACAACGGAAAAGTTTGTCCAAAGTCCACAAGTTTGGTGTCTACGGACTCGGCTCGTCACGCTGAGTATCATATGTCAGCCCTAGCCTTCTGAGTCGCTCCCTTCCGAAGGGCCGCCATGGGCGGTCTCTCATATGCTGCCGGGGGACACGGTTAAATTCTGTGTTTTAATAATTTCCAAAAAATCTTCTCAAAAGTCCACAAATTTGGTATCTACGGACTCGGCTCGTCACGCTGAGTAACATATGTCAGCCCCAGGCTTCTAAGTCGCTCCCTTCGGAAGGGATGCCTCGTTAAACGTCTCCGAGGCCCGCTTGCTGGGACGAAAAAATTTGTCAAAAGTCCACAAATTGGAGGTCTACGGACTCGGCTCGTCACGCTGAGTAACATATGTCAGCCCCAGCCTTCTGAGTCGCTCCCTTCCGAACGGTCATCTCTCATATGCTGAGGTGCCACACCATTAAGAATAGTGTGAATGTCACAACGGAAAAGTTTGTCCAAAGTCCACAAGTTTGGTGTCTACGGACTCGGCTCGTCACGCTGAGTAACATATGTCAGCCCCAGCCTTCTGAGTCACCAGTCACCCCCCCACATGTGTTACTAATCATTTACTATTATATGCATGTTTTGATTTTACTAATATTTATTATTAGCACTTGTATGTTTTTACTTATATAAGCACTTATGTTTTTATCCTATAGCACTTTCCTTTCCTGCCCCGACTTTTAGACCCAAATACACCCTTCCATCTTATTATTTTCTTATTTTACAACTTACCGCTTTTCAGCTCTCCTAGGATTTATTCTTTACAAAACTTATCCTTTTAGCTATGATACAGATTTTTTTTTTTAATTTAAACTTATTAATAATAATATTATTATGTATATTATATATATTATATTATTATATAAAATCAATGATGACTTGTATATATATATAAAAATTACTTTTTTAAAATTTTTTTTTAATCCTTATTATTATTCTACTGGTTTATTTCCCTATGCACCTCCCTATGGTGATCCGCATGGTCATAAATAGGACGGTTGCCAGCTCCCCAACACATCCCCATCCTCTTTATTATTATTAAATTATTACTTTTATCTATTTAACTTCTCACCTCTCTTTTTATTATGTTCATTTTTTTGGTGGGCCTGTACCTCTTGGCAAGTTTGGTCGCAGCAGGTCCCTCTCTTCTTCTGCCCGGTGCTCTGCCTGGGAATCAAACCCTGGTCCCCGGTGGGAAGGACCACTGCTCTTTCCATTCCACTACCCATCCTGTCAGATCAGTAGGCCAGTGCACACGATTTTAACCCAAACCACTGAAGAGCCTTAGAGTTTATTTGGCATCAACCCGCAAGAGCCGCCGACAGAAGACACATCGGCCCACAACCACCTGCAGAGAAGCCTACCAGAAATCAAGAGTGTGATAACGGGACACGGCCTCCAGGAGAATCCACCTAGATCCCGCGTCTCCAGGGTTGCCATGGCAACCACAGCCACCTGGGTTCCAGCCAAGGGTCTCCAGCTACAGTGCAACTCAGTGGGCCAGTCTTACCCCTCTGCTCATGACTGGGTTGATGTCAAAATATAGCAATATTTAACTACTAATCTCATTGGAAGACGTAGTATCATTAGCTGTATAGCCATAGTGTAAAGCCATAACATATTCTCTCCCACCATTGCCAACGTATCACACAGCAACATTATTATTTTCATCTTTATGATTATTACACGTTACATTTACTCTGTAGATAGTAGCTTAGTTAATAAACCTCTTTATTTACACCCAGTTGTTGTCCTGTTGTGCTCTGAGAGATGAGATGAGAGATGAGATTGCTAACATTAATCAATGAAGTAATTCATTGTTGTCCTCCGAGAGGACTGGTTCCCAATTTCAACGAGAGCAAATTCTGAATTCTGGCGTTAACGCTACAAAAAGTCAAAGTATATTAAGGAATAAAAATTCATAGTACAGTAAGACAAAAAAAGTCATTGTATAATAAGGCATAAAAAGTAATGAAAAAGCCATTGTACAATAAGGCATGAAAGATATTTAAAAAGTCATACTATATTAAGGCATAAAATGTCATAAAAAATGTCAACATTCTATTAATAGAGAGTCATAGTGTAGACTTTTAATGCCTTACTATACTATGACTTTGTAACTATCTTTCATGCCTTATTGTACAGTGAGTTTTTCATGACTTTTTATACCTTCTTATTTAAGGTAAATACAAGAAACTTGTGCTACAGAAAATGGACCAGACTCAGTGAATAGCTCCTTAAGCTTAACATGTCTATTCTACATATTCTATTATACTATTTTCTTTATCTTGCCTATGCTACCACAAACAACACCATCATCAACTCTGACAAAACACACTGGCAGATTCAGCAAACAAACTCCCCTAAACAGTTGGAGAAAGTGGTGGCCATTTTGAATGAGGGAGGTAGAGTCAAGGAGAGATGCCTTTTTGAGCTAAATTCTCCCCCGCCGGATTAGGCTGTGCTTAACCCCCCCACACACACACACACACACACACACTCTCCAACACCACACCATTCAACTCATTTAAACAGCCAAAGACACACTACGAACCAATTCAAACAATACAAGCAAACAATACAGGCCACCTCACCTGGACTAACCGCATGGTCTCAAAGAGGCTCACACAGGCCACACCCCCCATTTAAAAACACTTCCTCTTCCTGGATTTCTTCCTTGCTTCTCCTAAGAGTCTGTCTATCCCCTGCTGGGCCCCCAGCTACCATTATTTCTTCTCATCCAAATCCACTGACTGGATCTTGCTGCCTCATCTGACATGTCCTTTACTATTTTCCTCACACTCTGTCCACTTGCTCCTAATTCCCTTACCAAAGAGACAACAGACCTTGCTACAAATCCTCTACATCCTACTTCCACTGGACAAATCCTGACTTTCCATCCTCGCTGCTCTGCTTCTGCCCCTAACTCTACATACCTGAGCTTTTTCCTTTCATATGCTTCTTCAACTAAGGCCTCCCACGGAACAGTCAGCTCTATGAAATATACTTTCATTCTACTCCTAGACCACAACACTATATCAGGCCTTAGCTTTGTACTGGCTATTTCCTAGGGAACAACAAGCTTTCCTCCTAAATCTACCTGCATTTCCCAATCACAAGCACCCTCTAAGCTGCCTTGCCTCCTTGTTGTCTTACCAACTTTCTCTCCCTCTTGAACAAACTTGATTGCAACTCTCTTTATTTTAGGCCCTCATAAATTTGCCTGCCTCCATAACTCTTCAATTCCTGCAGTTAAGCTTTTTAAGACCTGGTTATGTCGCCACGTATACTTGCCTTGCGACAGACTAACCTTACAGCCTGACAGAATGTGCTTTAAAGTTGCAGTACCTGAACACAATGGACATAGTGGGTGTACGGTTTTATTAAACTAGCTACGTTAATCTAATAACTCCCGCCGTATAGGGTTTTTGGTCTGGTGAAACAGTGTCACACTCAAGCTCGGACATCCGTTTACTGTTTTCCTTGTGTTTATTTTCACATAAGCATTCCCGTTTCACACATGCTATGCCGACTAGCACCAAAACAGTAACCGTGCCGTCCGCCAGGTAATCAACTGAAATGACAAATAAAACAAAACCACAATATCAATGACACGGAAATATTACCTACCGTAATCCGCATACATGAACATATGGTGTTAAACGCAACTTGTAATCACATTATTTACATCTCTTAACTCACCAGCTCAGCTTCACCAGTCAAAACAATGGCATCCAAATAAAGATCCGGCTGGTTAATAGGCTACATTCGCCCCATATGCCCTATAGGGGGGTTACTACCACAAGAGGCCGCTATGTAATTTACAACACAATGTGGGATAACTTAACAGTGGTTCTCCATTTACCCAGAGTTTTAGGTTCTGGGGAGTTGGCAGTACATCATAAGTTGCCCATATCAAGAATCTAATACTACTTTCCTCCATACTCCAGAGTTCTTTCCAGCTAAGCTTTTTCTTGTCTACACCTTCCCAATTCACCCACTGTCCTTGCTTAGCCTGGGCCACTGCCTTTGCACCCCTTAATATTTCCTCTTGTCTACGAACCTGCTCCACGACTAGCTTTCTCTTCTCCTTGGGACCTGCTCTACTCCACACCGGTTTGCTTGGGCCAAGCCCCAAGCCTCCCAGGCCTATTTGGACATTACCCACAATCTCTGTATGCCTGAGCGCTGCTTCTGCCTCCTGCACTGCCATTCTTGGATTCCTCCATTTGGCCCTGGGGCTGAAGAAGCCTTTGCACGCCTGACTACCTCTTCAACCTCCTTCCACCTGGGTAGTCTAACATCCATCTCATGATCTATATTTCCTACTGGTGACATGTCAGGTGGAAGGCCTATTACTCTATTCTGCTCAAAATCTGAATATGTGATTCTTAGATATTTTTCTACTTCTAACTTTGTTGCTTTACGCTGCCCTCCCTTTTCCTGGTTAAACAATCCTTTAACAAACTTGAAAGGGTCCCTGTAAAACGCTGTCCTTACATACTCTTTATTCTTTCTCTTTTTCCTAAGATATTCAGCCCTTCTAAGTACTGCTAGTCTGCCTCTCAAATCTTCTTGCAACACATTAATTCCCCCCCTCTCTTCCTCTGTTGCCCTTTTCCACTGCTTTCTTAATTGTCTTCTCTCCTTAACTAATTTCTCCATTTCCCTTTGCCGTCTAGACTTAACTAACTGTGCTCTTTCAACCGTCTTTCTGTCTTATACAATTACTTAAGTTGACTTACTATGCTGGGACTTTTTTTTTTTTTTACTTTTTATGTCTTACTATACTATGACTTTGTAAATACCTTCCATACCTTATTGTACAATGACTTTTTTGTGACTTTTTATACCTTCTTATACTATTACTTAAGTTGACTTACTATGCTGTCAATTTTTTATGACTTTTTATGCCTTACTATACTATAACTTTGTAAATATCTTTCATGCCTTATTGTACAATGACTTTTTTATGACTTTTTATGCCTTACTAAAAGTCATAGTGTAATAAGGCATAAAAAGTCTTAAAAAATATCACAGCATAGTAAGCCATATAAAGTCATAGCATAATAAGGCATAAAAAGTCATAGTATGATAAGGCACAAAAAGTCATAGTATAGTAAGGCATAAAAAGTGAAAAAAAGGCGAATGTATAGTAAGGCATAAAAAATCATAAAAACATCACAGTATAGTAAAGCATAAAAAGTCAGAGCATAGTAAGGCATAAATAGTCAGTAGGGCATAAAAAGTCATAAAAATAGTATAATAAGGCATAAAAAGTCATAAAGACGACATAATATAGTAAGGCATAAAAAGTCATAGTATAGTAAGGCATAAAAATGTCATAGTATAGTAAGGCATAAAAATATCATAGGTTAGTAAGTTGTAAAAAAGTCATAGTATTAAAGGCATAAAAACATCATAGAAAAGTCAAAGCATAGCAAACCATTTGAAGTCATAAAAAGTCATAAAAACGACATAGTATAGTGTAGCGTTAAGCCATATTTTAGGATTTACTGTCGTTGAAATGGGGCACCTCTAGTAGGACAACAATGAATTACTTCATTGACAAATTTATCAATCTCATATCGGAAGCCATGACTTCTCGATTCAATGGATCTCCAGTCTCTACGTCAAAAGAATACAACAGGACAACAACTGGGTGTAAATAAAGGAGTTTATTTAACTGAACTACTATCTACAGAGTAAATGCAAGGTGTAATAATCATAAAGGTGGAAATAATAATGAAATGGGCAGTGTGATGAGTTGGCAATGGTGGGAGAGAATATGTTATGGCTATACACACAGCTGATGAAACTACATCTACGAGTTAGGTTTGATGATTAAATATTGCTATATTTCGACATCAACCCAGTCACGAGCAGAGTGTTAAGACTGGCCTACTGTGAGTTGCGCTGTAGCTGAAGACTCTCGGCTGGAACTCAGGTGGCTGTGGTTGCCGTGGTAACCCTGGAGACGTGGGACCTAGGTGGATTCTCCTGGAGGCCGTGTCCCGTTATCACGATGACGGATTCTGCTGGTGTCTCAGCGGTTCAGCTCTGGTGGAGTTTGCCAGGAGACTTTCTGTCTCAGGCACTCTTGATTTCTGGTCGGCTTCTCTGCAGGAGGTCGTGCAGATGTTATCTGCTGGTGTCTCTTGCGGGTTGACGCAAAATAAACTCTAGAGGAGACTGGCGTTGACCAGATGACTCTAAAGTTGTCAAAATCTTCAAAAAGGAAAACTTGATGATGATTAAAAGTTACAAAATTACTCTGAGGCACTTCTGTTGCTTTGGTTCAGTTGGTCTTGACTTGGCTTATAAAAATGAAAGATCGCGCATGTAGAAAAAAATCATGTTACTTGCAGCAAAGAAAAATAAAAGACGCGAAAAGTGCAAAAATGACTAAGAGCCATGAGTTTGTGGCTAGCAGCTTAGAGCTAAGAGTTTACATGGCTACAGAGCCGAGCTTTGAGCCGGGACTCTGAGCTTTGAACAAAGATCTCAGCTTCTAGTTTCTGCATCATTTCTCGCTTCTCGCATCTTCTTGTCATCTGGGTTTCTCTGACTTTTCTTTCTCTTCTGAACTTATTTTCAGACTTTGTGACTGACATCTGACCAATGTGTGAATTGATCATGTTAAACAGAGCTTAAGATACCGGCTAGCAAGATTGGAAATAACATGCTGGGAGACAGGTTGCGGTGCCAACAATGAATATCACTTGTTTATTGGAACAGGTGCAGCTTAAATAGGCATCACATGGCATGGTCACATGACACAACACACCTGAAAGAAATCCACAATTGGGAGCACACTTACACACTTAACCAACCAATCAATCAATTAACAGGTCACGACTGTTTTATCCCCTTGGGGCGGGTGCATGTTTCAGGGGCGTCCAATCTTCTCCTGTGTTTCCACTTGGAGAAGAGAGTAATTTTCCACTGAACTTTGGAAAATTTCTAAGAGCAAGTAACATTTTTTGTAAAACTTTGGATGTAGCTGTTTTGTAACATTTTGGATCTTCATGGCTTACAGGTGAAACTCAAAAAATTAGAATATCGTGCAAAGGTTCGTTTATTCCAGCAATTAGAATTACAAGGTGAAACTAATGTATGACATAGGTTCAAAACATGCAACTCAAGATATTTCAAGCCTTCATTTGATATAATTTTGATGATTATGGCTTACAACTTATGAAAACCTCAAATTGAAAATCTCCAAAAATTAGAATATCACATACAATTAATAGAAAGGGGATTTTAAACAGAGAAATATTGGCCCTCTGAAAGGTTTAATCTTGCATATGTACTTAGTACTTGGTTTGGGCCCCTTTTGCATGAATTACTGCCTCAATGCAGCGTGGCATGGATGCTATCAGCCTGTGGCACTGCTCAAGTGTTATGGAAGACCAGGATGCTTTGTTGTTCGGTCTCATGTCTCTCATCTTTCTCTTGGCAATGCCCCATAAATTCTCTATGGGGTTCAGGTCTGGCGAGTTTCCTGGCCAATCAAGCACCGTTATCTGATGGTTATTTAACCAGGTTTTGGTACTTTTGGCAGTGTGGGCAAGTGCCATATCCTGTTGGAAAATGAAGTCAGCATCTTCAGCTTGTCTGCTGAAGGAACCACGAAGTATTCTAAAATCTCCTGATAAACAGCTGCGTTGACTCTGGACTCAATAAAGCACAGTGGACCAACACCAGCAGATGACATGGCTCCCCAAACCAACACAGACTGAGGAAACTTCACACTGGACTTCATGCATCCTGGATTGTGTGCATCTCCATTCTTCCTCCAGACTCTGGGAACTTGGTTTCCAAATGAGATGCAAAATTTGCTCTCATCGTAAAAGAGGACTTTGGACCACTGAGCAACAGACCAGTTCTTTTTGTATTTAGCCCTGGTAAGACGCTTCTGACGTTGTTTGTTGTTCAGGAGCGGCTTGATAAGAGGAATACGACATTTGAAGCCCATTTGCAGGATCCGTCTGTGTGTGGTGGCTCTTGATGTACTAACTCCAGCCTCGGTCCACTCCTTGTGAAGTTCCCCCACACTTTTGAATGGCCTTTTCCTGACAATCCTCTCCAGACTCCGGTCATCCCTGCGGCTTGCGCACCTTTTTCTTCCACACTTTTCCCTTCCAGCTAACTTTCTATTAATGTGCTTTGATACAGCACTTTGAGAACATCCAACTTCTTTTGCAATTACCTTTTGAGGCTTTCCCTCCTTGTGGAGGGTGTCAATGATGGTTTTCTGCACAACTGTTGGTCAGCAGTCTTCCCCATGATTGTGAATTCTACTGAACCAGACTGAGAGACCATTTAAAGACTCAGGAACCCTTCACAGGTGTTTTGGATTAATTAGCTGATGAGCATGTGACACTTTGAGCCTATAGTATTGAACCTTTTCCAAATATTCTAATTTTCTGAGATTTTGAATTTGGGGTTTTCAAAAACTGTAAGCCATGATCATCAAGATTATAACAAATAAAGCCTTGACATATCTCACTTTGCATGTACTGAGTTTATATCACATGTTAGTTTCACATTTGAAGTTGAATTGCTGACTTGAATGAACTTTTGCACAATATTCTAATTTTTTGAGTTTCACCTGTATGCCCTGATGTTTGTTTGGTTCTTCCAATGTAACACAGAATAGTTTATTTTCTATTGAAAATAGAGGTTTGTATTGATGAAAAAAAGTCACATATTCAATGACCTTTTTTTTTTTTTGTATTTTATACAACACAAAAAAGACAAATAAGAGGTACAGGTCAATGTTTATTTGCTTTTAAAAAAACAATAAAAGTAAACAGGTATATTTGTAATAAATAGCCTAATAGAAAGTTCACGATGTTTCAGTTGTTGATTCTTTTAAAATACAAAAATTGACAAAAATTACAAATTTCAATCTATGAAGATTCCAAATTCTGGTCTATCGAATGAAATTTGAAATATTACAGATTTCAAAGTTGTTGATTCTTTGAATTTTTTTTTTTTAATTCCATATATAAATTAATAAAGATTCCAAATTCTTGTCTATTGAATGAAATTTGAAATGTGGGACAATTCCAAATTCTCATCTATTCTATTGGCCATCATCTACTTTATGTGACATTTGAGAATTTGAACATTCTTCAAAGACTGATATTTTAAAGACAAATGGAGACAGCGGGCTGAATCCAAGAAATTATGAAAGCTTGTAGATTGTTGTATCAAACAAACATGTTTGCACCTCCCTAAGTAGATGTAATGTTGAGTTATTGAGGCACAAAGTCATTCAAAAATTTCATCTAATGTATGTGGTACTTGATAATTTGGAAGTCCTTCAAAGGCTGATATTTCAAAGACAAATGGAGACAGCGGGTTGAATCCAAGAAATTATGAAAGCTTGTAAATTGTTGTATCAAACACAAGTGTTTGCACCACCCTAAGTAGATGTAATGTTGAGTTATTGAGGTATAAACTGATTCCAAATGATCTTCTACTGTATGTGACATTTGAGAATATGGATGTTCTTCAAAGGCTGATATTTCAAAGACAAATGGAGACAGCGGGCTGAATCCAAGAAATTATGAAAGGTTGTAAATTGTTGTATCAAACACACGTTTGCAACTCCCTAAGTTGATGTAATGTTGAGTTATTGAGGTAAAAAGTCATTCCAAAATTTCATCTAATGTATGCGGATCTTGAGAATTTGGAAGTCCTTCAAAGGCTGATATTTCAAAGACAAATGGAGACAGCGGGCTGAATCCAAGAACTAATGGAAGCTTGTAGATTGTTGTATCAAACACACGTTTGCAACCCCCTAAGTTGATGTGATTTTGAGTTATTGAGGTTCTAAGTAATTTGAAATTCTCATGTAATGAACCTTAGCGAAAGTTCAGTCAGGAAGACAATCTTTAACATTCTTGGTATAGTCATACTTATTTCTCCCCCCACTTTCCACGCATGCTCTATATTCTCGGGTTGTCATTGCTCAAGAGGCGTAATTTTAGTTTAAGTGTCACAGTTGACCACGTCTATCCAATGGCGCAGGGACACACCTTCATGGTCAACCTGTCAGCTTGTTGCTGTCTTCTTAAATATGTCTCTGTCTCTCTTGGCTGTACTCTGGCTGGCTTTTGTCATGCATGTCCCATCACTTCCTCATCTCAGCCCACGCTCAGGAGCCCCATCTCATATTGGTCATCAGTTCATCTGACATCAGCCTCCACCACCACCAGTGTCTGGACTCCAGGGGGGATCTATCTCGTGGCTGTTCCGGGATGATGTCTTTGTGGAGTCCAAGCGCCAAAGACTGTATCAATAAACATTATTCTTTTCTATTTCAATGGTCTCTCCTGATTGAACTGTATGTTATACTTGAGAATCTGAAGGTTCTTCAAAGGCTGATATTTCAAAGACAAATGGAGACAGCAGGCTAAATCCAAGAAATTATGAAAGCTTGTAGATTGTTGTATCAAACACACGTTTGCAACTCCCTAAGTTGATGTAATGTTGAGTTATTGAGGTAAAAAGTCATTCCAAAATTTCATCTAATGTATGCGGATCTTGAGAATTTGGAAGTCCTTCAAAGGCTGATATTTCAAAGACAAATGGAGACAGCGGGCTGAATCCAAGAACTAATGGAAGCTTGTAGATTGTTGTATCAAACACACGTTTGCAACCCCCTAAGTTGATGTGATTTTGAGTTATTGAGGTTCTAAGTAATTTGAAATTCTCATGTAATGAACCTTAGCGAAAGTTCAGTCAGGAAGACAATCTTTAACATTCTTGGTATAGTCATACTTATTTCTCCCCCCACTTTCCACGCATGCTCTATATTCTCGGGTTGTCATTGCTCAAGAGGCGTAATTTTAGTTTAAGTGTCACAGTTGACCACGTCTATCCAATGGCGCAGGGACACACCTTCATGGTCAACCTGTCAGCTTGTTGCTGTCTTCTTAAATATGTCTCTGTCTCTCTTGGCTGTACTCTGGCTGGCTTTTGTCATGCATGTCCCATCACTTCCTCATCTCAGCCCACGCTCAGGAGCCCCATCTCATATTGGTCATCAGTTCATCTGACATCAGCCTCCACCACCACCAGTGTCTGGACTCCAGGGGGGATCTATCTCGTGGCTGTTCCGGGATGATGTCTTTGTGGAGTCCAAGCGCCAAAGACTGTATCAATAAACATTATTCTTTTCTATTTCAATGGTCTCTCCTGATTGAACTGTATGTTATACTTGAGAATCTGAAGGTTCTTCAAAGGCTGATATTTCAAAGACAAATGGAGACAGCAGGCTAAATCCAAGAAATTATGAAAGCTTGTAGATTGTTGTATCAAACACACATGTTTGCAACTCCCTAAGTTGATGTAATGTTGAGTTATTATGGCACAAAGTCATTCCAAAATTTCATCTAATGTATGTGGTACTTGAGAATTTGGACATTCTTCAAAGGCTGATCCAAGAACCAATGGAAGCTTGTAGATTGTTGTATCATACACATGTCAACCCCACCCCTGTAGGTCGCACCCGTCCTTAGTAATGCCATCTTCAATCTCTCAAATTGTGGCCTGGTCACAACACTAAAGGTTGTCGAAAATCTACAAGTGAGGTGTCTATGGACTCAGCTCTTCCTGCTGAGTAACATATGTCAACCCCACCCCTGTAGTTCGCACCCTTGCTTAGTAATGCCATCGTCAATCTCTCAAATTGTGGCCTGGTCACAACACTAAAGGTTGTTGAAAATCTACAAGTGAGGTGTCTACGGACTCAGCTCTTCCTGCTGAGTAACATATGTCAACCCCACCCCTGTAGTTCGCTCCTTTCCTTAGTAATTCCATCTTCAATCTTTCAAATTGTGGTCTGGTCATAACACTAAAGGTTGTTTAAAATCTACAAGTTTGGTGTCTATGGACACAGCTCATCACGCTGAGTAACATATCTCAGACCCACCCTCCAGTCACTCCTTTCCCAAGAGACGCCATCGGTAATCTCTCATATTCTGGCTTGCCGCAACACTAAAGTCTGTCGAAAGTCTCACGACACAAAAGTTTTCGAAAAGTCCACAAGTGAGGTGTCTACGGACTCGGCTCGTCACGCTGAGTAACATATCTCAGCCCTACCCTCCGGAATCGCTCCCTTCCGAAGGGATGCCACGGTTAACGTCTCCGATGCAGCTTGCTGCAACACAAAAGTTTGTCGAAAGTCCTCAAGTCAGGTGTCTACGGACTCGGTTCGTCATGCTGAGTAACATATTTTAGCCACACTCTTCTGAGTCGCTCCCTTCCAAAGAGACGCCATGAGTAATCTCTCATAGTCTGACGCGCTGTACCATTAAAGTCTGTTGGGAATCTCGCGACACAAAAGTTTGTCGAAAGTCCACAACTTTGGTGTCTACGGACTCGGCTCATCACACTGATTTTTTATGAATCTTTGTGCCTTACTATACTAAGACTTCATATGCCTTACTATACTTTGTCATTTTCATGACTTTTCATGACTTACTATACTATGACTTTTTATGCCTTACTATTGTAGAGTACATACGTGGCCTGGCCTCAGTCAGAAGCCATTAAGGAAGTTCATTGTAAGGACATGCAGAGTTACGGACCCACAATTGACACTTTGTGACTCTTCCCACCATCAAACTATCAAATTGATAGGAAACAGAGACAAAGGACCCCTCTTCCACAAACAGACCATGCTTTTAGCATGTCCGAACGACACAGAACCAGACCAAAGGTCAAAGGGTCAGCTCCAGAGGATTAACCAATGGACACCAGACAACTGGAGAATATAGGCAAATCTCTAGTTTGTAACAATAAGACTTTGTCTAATGATATTTGATTGTTTCTTGTATAGGACAAGTAACAACAAAAGGACTGATTAACACTAAGGCGTGAATCCTGTCCTTTCTGTGCCATGCATGAACACACACACCAACCTCCCTTCCTCTGTACCGCTCATAAACTACAACCCACATTCCAATCCTGGGTAGTGACCAGCAGAACTCTCTTCACAGACACAGATCTAAGGAAGGATGTAAAATGAAATATCTAGCTGTTCTGTAATTCAAGAGATGCTCCTATGCAATAGTTTAATCCCAAACTTCTATCCCATAGAATGTTTGAAATGTAACATGTAGATTTTAAGACAAGGTCCTTCATGTGACTGTCAGCATCCTTCACAAGGTAACACACACTACATGACATCCAGAACGTCCATATTATTATTATTACAGTCAAAGAACTGCTGTGTAATCCACATTTATAGACTATTATCTTTGGGAAATGTTTATATTGTTGTTTGATCAATTAACCACTTGTATCATGATTAATTCCAGGTTTGAAAGATGTAATATGAAATCAACACTCCTGTTACTCCTCTCTGCCATTATTAGTGCAAGTAGTTTTATATGTTATTTCATTTAATGTTTTGTGGTCATGGTGGAAGACGGATGTGCGAGTTTATAAGTAAACTCTAGATTTAAATTATTCTAAAGTTCAGTAGAAAATTACTCTCTTCTCCAAGTTTAAACACAGGAGAAGATTGGTGACGCCCCTGAAACATGCACCAGCCCCCAGGGGATAAAACAGTCGTGATCAATTCACACATTGGTCAGCTGTCAATTCAGAAACTGCGCAAAATCCTCATTTAAATAGGGCAGGCTCAATCACTTTTGCACCTGTAGTCAATTGCGCTGTTAATCTAAGTAAATCACCCGCAAGCCCCAAACAGGCAGCGCGCGCAATCTATCCATGTGCGCACGCAATTTAGTGCTCTTTATTTGGGATCTTAGTAAATCAGGCCCTATGTCTCCCAGCTGTCCTGGGAACGCCTCGGGATCCCCCGGGAAGAGCTGGACGAAGTGGCTGAAGAGAGGGAAGTCTGGGCTTCCCTTAATGCTTAATTAAGTTCTTACTTGAGTGGAGACGCTGCTGCGGATTTTATTGAAGGTTATTTCTCCCTCCATGCCAGCATCCACCCATGCCAGGTTGAGGAGGTCCATAGGCTTTTGAATTTGTTTTCCAGATGTTGTGTGGAAACATGTTCACTGCCTTCACCCTGCTGATAACAGTTGCCCTCGCACAGACTGGCCAGCCAACAATATTCCTCGTTGTTCAGGTTTAGTGCAGCTTTGCCAAATGACCGGACTGTTTTATGATCATCCACCTTGGGAAATGAACAGAAAATTAACATGTTTCTGTGGAAAGGGTGGGGGGCATATACTGTATTTATGAATATTACATGCCCCCCCCCCCCCCCCCGCTTAAAAAATACAAACCAGAATGTTGTATCTTCTGCCCTTATTCCATCACTCACAATTGATGACATTCTCCTTGGTCATATTAGTGAACACCACAGCCCTGTGTCCGGTGAGGATGGCTAGGTAGCAACAACCCTACAGCTGATGAGGTGGACACTGGAAGATGTGCAGTAAGCAAACATGCCATACAAAAAGAACACCTGTGCAATGTAGAAGCTACCAAAGAAGAAGGAATATAATAATGTGAATAGTTACTTACCAAACAGTTCAGGAATCTTTACCCTGGCAGCTATCATAAATTTGGTTTCCTGGGCTGCAGTAAGCTGATCGTCTATGAAAACAGTGTGTCATGTACCAAAAAAATTTATGGGGTTCTACCAGTGGCGGCTGCTGGTCTTATAATGAGGGGAAGCTCATTTTTGGCCTACATCATAAAATGTGTCCATTTATTTATATGTAAATTCGCAGAGTGACAGAAGAGAGTCGCCAAACACAACGCTAGTCGTTTTTAACAAAGACAAAGTCGCTGAGGATCAGTAACGTCTCCCGATCAACTCCGAACAACGGAATGAAAAACTTGAAAACTGCTCCGGTGGATGCTTATACTTCAAGATCGCTGATTCGCTCATTTTGCTGTCAATCAAAAAGGGACTCAGCCTCAGACAGATCATCCAATGATCATGCAGAAGCCGAGCGTCCGGGCCAGCCCACTGCCAGATAGACCCCCAGAGACGCTGAGCGTCCGATGGGCAGGACAAAGCCCAGCATTTATCCAATGACCGTCTAGTTTCGCTGCAGCGGAACAACTCACTCTATGCTTCCCCATTGAAGTCAGTAGACGCTCGGCTTCTGCACTGTGTAAAGCACTGTGGCGCTGCGGGGATGAATGAGAAGAAGTTGTGTCGGTTACCTGTGATAAGTAGCTGATTCTGAACAAAAGATGAACGTGTTCTAGCGCATATTTAGTCAATGAAATGTACACACAACAGGACATATTTGACCAATTATTTGTTGACATTTTAGGGGAAGCTGAGCTTCCCTTGCAGTCTTAGAGCAACCGCCACTGGGTTCTACGCCCAAATGTCTTTAGATGAGAAAAAGTGTTCCTCCCCCAAACTCTCACTCTCTGGCTCAAAGGCCCGCCCACTTCCTGGCCATTCATGTTCTCCTCCGCTCTCGATGCGGGTAGGTACATGGCAGCATTGTCAGTCTCATGTTTTAACTATTTTGTCACATCCTGTCCGTAGTTTATGTTGAGTTTCAGTTTGTGTCTTATTTTGAAAGATTTTCTCCTTGTGTGTGGTTATTTTTACTTCCTTTTTTTTCCTGTTTTCCTGTATTATAGAATTTCGCCTGTCTTCTTTTCACGGACCTCTGTCCTGTTTGTAATCACAACTTGTCTATATAGGTTTTGGTTTCAGTTCAGTTGCGGTTCGAGTCTCTATTTGATTTGCCTCTGTGTTTAGTTGCCCCTGTGTTGGCCACAATAAAGTACATTTTCTACACTCTGTCAGCCTGCAGTCTCTGCACTTGGGTTCACCTGCTCCGCTATCCGTGACATATTTTTGTAATCATCAACCTAATAAATTGGTAATTGTTTGTTACATTTTGAACCACGTATCCTGCCCTTTCTTGGTATAATGTACCTTGTGCCTTTTCATTACTGTTATTGAAAATACACATTGAAAATTCCCTGGGTGGAACTGCCAGGGTGGAATTGTCAGTTCTCATTCCAAAATTATTAAAGTGGAATCTAAGTTGGAAGTCCAAGTTTTCATCTACATATATGCATTATTCAATTGATTGAAATTTGGAAGGTAAGTATTTTATGTGGTAATTTTAAACTTGGAAATTAGCCCATATTCCCAGTTCTCATCTATTCAATAAATTAGATTTTGGAATTATTATTACTCAAATTTTTCAATTGCACATTCAATCAATCAATCAATCTTTATTTTTATAGCACCAAATCACAACAAAGGCACTTTACACATAGACAGTGTGGGCAATATTGCACTCATGTAATGGATGGCTTTGAGATGATTCTGGTGGAGAGTTTGCTCCAGAAGGGCGCCACCTAGCTGGTGCTGACATATGTAATAGAGCTCTTTGTGTAACGGGTGTGGAGGTGGTAGGACCCAATTGGGGACGATCGAGGTGCTTTATGCGGTGTACTTTTGGGGGTGGCTGCCTGTGACTGCATCTTGAGTATGTTCCATGTGCTGCAGCCTAGAAAAAACATGCTCACAGTTGTATGCACATGTTTTTGACAGTGAATCAGTTGAGTGTACAGTCTGGCCACTCAAGTGCCGTGGTAGGTTGAATGGAGAACTCCCACTCTCACACAACACTGGACTCATGGACCCATGCTGAAGGGTGGAATGGGGTTGGGGAATCTGAGTCATAGAAATGTTGCTGAATGAAGAGCTTGAAGACCCAGGATCAGGGGTGGAAGGAAGTGGCTGACTGGGAGCTTGTTGAAGGTCACTGGAGGAGGATGCGTCTTGACCAAGAGGTATAGGGGTGGAATCGATGCCAGTGGAAGGACAATCATTAGAGGATGAACTGTCAGTTGTCTTAAGACAAAGGTAAAGATCATTGTCGTCCTTCTGGGACTCCTCTTGCTCCTACCTCAGTTCCTCATCAGTGGGCTCTTTAGACAGGTCTCCAATAGGTGGAACAAAATCCTCTGCAATAAAGTGGAAAAGACTTATGTTGCAAATTAAAACCCTTTGGTTCCAAATTTTAATCTACACTGTTGCCTATAAAGTTGGAATAATTTTGTTTTCAGATACATTCCTCTTTTTATTTTCTATTTATACACATCAGTATCAAATTTGACCAGGTGCAATGAAATTGATCAATACAATTTTGAGAATGTATACACTTTATCTATCAAGAATAAATCACATTGTCACAATCATTTCATGAGAACTAAAAAATTATTTATTCCAACTTTATGGGCAACATTGTATATCATATCATGTTTGGTTGTTACACAAAAGCCATAAAAATTACACAGTAGAAAGCTCAAGTTTGGTTTGCGTATAGTTAGAAAATTGAAATGGATATGATGATATAAGTCTTGTCTTCAGTGTCCTAGTTACTAGGAGTCACAAATAATATTAACACAACATAAGTACCGTATTGATTGGTAATCCCCATGTCTAACGTGGATACAATAGGCACATCAGGGTTGGACTCCCTCAGTGCAGCAATCTCTTTCACTATGACTGCTCTCTTGGCCTTCTTCATGATTGGTTCTCACTCCTATTAACATAAAATTACTTATTTTATTATGGGGCGGCTGTGGCTCAGGAGGTAGAGCAGTTGTCAACCAATCGGAATATTGGCAGTTTGATTCCTGGCTCCTCCAGTCCACATGTCTATACTTACCCAAAATTGCTTCCGCTGCTGCGGTGTGTGAATGCATGTGAATGGTTAGTTTCTCCCTGATGAGCAGGTTGGCACCCTGCGTGGTAATCCCTGCCATCAGTGTATGAATGTGTGTGAATGGGAGAATGAGACACACAGACAGTGTAAAAGTGCTTTGAGTGGTCATAATGACTAGAAAAGTGCATATAAGTACAGTCCATTTACTATTTATAACATTAAACTAGCTTTAGATGGAAAAAGCATTAAATTGACAAAAGATCTTGCAAACGTTTTTCTTTTCTAATATTAAAAACAATGTAATATACTTACATCTGCTGAATAAATCCTGTGTGTCTATTAAATGCTTATCAAGGCGGATAAGCTCTTTCTTCGAACATATGTTGCTGTCCAACTTTCCTGAAGTTCTGTGTTAGAAAATGAAAAAAAATGAGTCCAGAAAATCCATGCAAATAACACGACTTGGTATTTAGGAATAAATACAAAAAAATATTTATCTTAATCTCACCGTGCATTCCCATATCTCATAAGAAGCTGAAGCTCCTGTTTATTGGGAATAGTGTGGGACACTATAAGGTGTTGCTTCAAGTTCACAAAGCTTCCAAAACACATCCCACCCAGTTTGCCACTCTGTGGATAATTAAAAACAACATACCAAATTAAGGCCCTGCATCCTCAACAAACTATCAAAAAGTACACTCCCTATTGATATCTACTTACCATCTTGGCAACCAGGTAATGTGGAACACCTGCAATACCTGTGCATTTGGAGGGATTTGAGAAGGAGGTTATAATGTGGAACAATGGAAAAAGTCTCATTCAAACAATAAAAAAACTTTTCAAGTGTTCAGCTAAGACAACTTGCAAACCCCAGTGGAATAATACTTAAATCAGTGTGAGCCACAACAGCAGTACATACCAGCAATACTGTGAAGTACAGTGTTTGCAGAGAAACAATGGTGGAACAAAAATTAAAAGGTAATGGCAAAGAAAATAGGCACAAGTAACTGAGCAGAATTAACAGAGTACAAGTGACCAAACGAAACAGACAATTTGACTGAACAGAAAATGACTTAAATACATTCAGGATAATTTGGACAAAAACAGGTGACAGTGACTTTTTTTGTCCAGATGTGTCCATGATGCTTCAATCACTTGCAGTTCTTTTGTTTTTTTACTTACTTTCATTTTAATGGCTTTGAAACATATTTCCTCACTCTTCTGTTACCTTCATCTGTGCAGATCTCTGTACTTCCTCCCTCCCTCTTAGGGTCCTGTGGTTGTTCAGAATGAAGCTGCTTCCCTCTGTGTCTGAAGTAGCCCTCTCCGTTCCTCTCACAGGTGACACATTCACATATCATATTTCCATCCCCAAAAAAGTTGGCTCCATAGTAGCATGTGATCTCCTCCCCAGGTGAGATTGGTCTAATCACTTCAATATAAGCAATATTTTTCTCGCCACTGAGGTACTTGCAGTTTGGTTTGCAGTCATGATTGATAAAATTTGCAGGCCCAAGCCACAGCTGAGCACAGCATTTGCGAGTAGAATACATCACACTGAAGTCATTGACTCCTGCCCTCAGCAAAGCACTATGAGCAGGAGTTAACTTGGCCACGCTGTCCTCCAAACCAGTGCCTTGTAGAGATTACCTTTGCCCCATTGATCTCTGAAGAGTATCTATCACATGACTATATTTTGACACCACTGTCTAACAGGAAGGCACTGAGATAGCGATAGACATGTTGCCTCATTAGCTCCTGACGATGGCTTTCCATAGAATTAAAATAGTCCCCAGCCAGTCCATCCGCCGTCAGCGCCTTGAATGTTGTGTTAAAATCATGTGTACTCTGAAATCGCACCAGGGTCTCTTTGAGATTATCCCAACACTGTATCTCTGGTAAAGGACTAGGATCCATTTTATGGGTGCAGAGGCCCAGCAGAGGGTCCAGGACCAATTTTGTGGTAAGGTCATCAATCTCGCACAGCTCTGTCACACTCAGTCCAGCCATCGTTTCTTTCCATCAGGATACTGGAAGTCTTTTGTGATCAGTCAAGAGTATATCAGACAACAATATTAGTAATAGACAGTTTATTGCAGGCTGTTCTGACATCCCTTAGCCAGGGAAAGTTAGCCTAACAAAACAAGCAGTTACAAGCAGCCTTTTGTGGTCTTACAAAAATGCAAAGCCAGAAATGTACCATGATAAATTAGCTTAAAGTCCATGTAAAGTCAATTCATTGACTTCTAAACATATTCTACATGTTGGAAAATGGTTACAGAAAACATGTGAAAAGGCTCATAACTATGCAGTACTGAACTGTGGCGATAGAGCCTTAAACTGTTTTTCACCCTAATTTTTGCTGATTTTCGGGTTTACAGTTAGCCGAATTAGCAGCCGAATTAGCAGCCAAGCTAGCAGCTGAGGGCGGGGTTTCAGAGGCTGATTTTTGAAGCCTAATTTCATATATTTGGCGATTTTTTTCATCATTCGAATTTGGCAGGGTGGTTAACAACACACTTTTCTGTGTTATGTCAAACTCAGAACACATATTTATTCTTACTTTACATGGACTTTAAAAATATATGTTGTTGTATCGTGAAGCTAGTTAACTAGCCTCATGTTCCATTTTTCAGCATTAAGTGACATAGATTGAAATTTGGAAATAAAATGTGAAGGTCCACATTTACATGTACACCATAACATGTCCATGTGCAACACAACATGCAATTTAAAACACATTTTTAAAAGATATAAAAGTGCACAAAAACATTGCACAACACAACATTGGGATGTTACACACTAAAATGAGGCAAAAACAAGCAAGTTTCAATGCATTTTTCATGAGAAAAATTGAGAAATGACAGAGCCAACTAACTTACCATTCGATGTTGGAGTTGAAGTTGCAGTGAAGTTCAATAAACGAACCAACAAAGAGACTGTCAGGATGTTTGGTAAGATGGACCCAAATGCAGTCAACTCTTGGGGAAAGGTGCAGGCAGGTTTATTTAACCAAAAATCAGACATGAACAGCCGTGAACAAACGTGAACAAACCCTGAACTAAAAAGACGAACCGACACAGACAAAGGGAAGCACAAAGACTATATAGACAAGGGAGGCAAGGGTGATTGAACACAGGTGAAACACATTAGGGCGGGGCAGACAATCACCACAGACACAGGACCAAGACAGGAAGCAACACACAGACACACAAGGAAACCAATACAAAATAAAACAGGAAGTGCAAAAACTCCAAAACAAAACTAACAAAAAGTGTCTGCCATAGCAAACCATGACAGAGACAACAAATCCCACCTTTATAAACCAAGAAAATATAAACCAAGGAAATAACAAACTTAGGACAACTCCTAGATTTCCGAATAATACTAAAATACTAAAATCATAAAATAATTTAAAAAAAAAAAAATGTAATAAGAATTTCAAAAAAAAAAATAGAATTCAGTATAACCTTAATCTAGAATTTATCCAAAAAAAACCCTTCAGGTCAGCGGGGAATAAAATCACTTATAGGAATCAAATTGATCCACTCTAACTCTGTAACTTGTACCACCAATCAAGAAACATATCTGAACACTTAATTAACCTTCAATTAGACATAGTGGCTGCATTTGCAGAAGCAAAGGCCCGCAAGCAGCAGTTTTAAGAAAAAAAGGCCCTACTATTGGACTGTGGATATAGGACCAAGGTATCACAGCAAGTTTTAAGTTCTTCCTTTCCACTTCAATTCCTTGCTTGTTTGTTTTTTTGCTTGGTTGCATTTTTATCATTCTGAAAATTTTGCACATTTCAGTTATGTTTGTTTTGCTGTTATTTATATATTGCATGTAAAGTTTGCATTCAGATAGTTATGTTATTTATTATTTATTTTATATGTTAATTGTTTAATAAAAGATTTCTTTACTGATCCATAGTCCTGGACTTCATTCATCATGATTCTGGGGGGCCCCGTGGTCCTTCTTGCCTAGGGCCCCCAGGGGGTCTAGAAACGCCCCTGACGATAACAAAATGATAAACACATTTACTATGCCTGCTGGTTCACAGACACATTAGCCTGCTGTTCAAAGCACTGTGTCTTTATTGTAGTGCCTTGCTTGAGCAGAGCAGGGCAGCTACTCTCGCCCACTCTCACCCGGTGGCGCAATAGCACCAAATGTGAAATGTTTTAGAAAACAGTGTCTGGTGATGTGTTAGCAGTAGTTTAAATATTAAATGAAAAATAGGTCAGTAAAAATAGAGAGCTTATGATCATGTAGAACTGCTGTCTTTTTGGTATTTTGTGAAAAAAAAAAAATATTGAAATTGCAGAATCACTTAATTTTGCTGATGGTCCACTTAACATCACATTTTTGTTGTTACAGGTTGGGACTGTGACCTCTCATCGATTTTGCTGCTGTTACACCTGATTCCCCCCTCTGCCCAGGGTCGTAAGAGACCAGGAAAGGTGTCTGCTTACCAAGCAGAGAAGCATCTTGTGGTTTTCAAGAAGGTTAGTATTTGTTCCTAATTTTATTTAACGTTTTATTCAAGGATGTTTCACTGAGGGAGCCTCAGTTTTGCAGGTCATGATCACATACATTTTTTTTGTGTGTAATATTAAAACCATGTAATTGTAATGGTCTCGCCATGTGTTTGTGTTTTGTTTTCTCAGACAGGAACCAACATCCAAGAACATCTTGATTCCGTTTACGACAAGCACACAACCCTACCTCCTGGCTGTAGGACAAAGGAAGAAAGCAGTCCACCAGTTCTTCATAATACTTGACAAAAATGCCATCACTTGCAGGTCGGCCTTCTCACTTGGTGCCTTTGACGAACTGTTTAAGGTGCATTATGTTTTTGCCACCACATACAACCCCATGATGTACAACATGTTCACGTTCATCCAGACCACTGCGTACAACATAGATGTTGGCAAAGTGAAGGAGAGTTCACGTGACGCAGAAGTTCAGGCTAGGATGCTTCATTAGAACTTGAACTGATCTGTTTGACATGAAGTGTTTTGTTTCTCAGACTGAGTTAACTTGCGCAAATACACTTGTTTGGCATTTACGAGTTGTTCATGGTTACTTGGATGGAAAAAATCTTCGCCTTAAATGTGCTCAGACTGGATGTGGCAGTGTGCTTGGAACTTTTTCTGGGTTTAGGAAACATTTAAACACCAAACACACTGACAATATTGACCAGCAGGTTAATAATGATGTCAATTCAAGCAGAGCAGACCTTGGTGATGAAGGAGAGCTGGTGACAGCTAATGTAGAGGAGACAGCCACAACATCTACCCTGTTGACAAAGTCCAACAGCAGCACTTTAGATATGTGTGCTACTGCTATTGCACAACTCAAAGCAGCTGGATTAAGTCAGTCTAATGTTGTGAGGTTTGTCTCATCCATGGAAGAAGTGATTTTTGAGATTCACAGTCAGGCAAAGGATCAGTGGCGGCTGGCCAATAGGGGGCGCTAGGGCGCCGCCCTCCCTGATGGAAAGTGATTTTTAAATGTTTTTATTTATTTTTATTTTTTCCAAAATAATCGTTTAAAATAAATGATTACTGCTTATTTTACAAATAAATGTGTTTTGAATTATAAAGAACGAGCCATATATATATAATATAAACCATTACTTATGGGGTAATTTGTGTCCACGGTCATTTGCCCTCTCCCCTGGGGCGCTAGAAAAGTTGCCCCAGCACTGCAGCAGCTCAGCCAATGGGAGACTGTTGCTGAGACAAAAAAACGGGTAATTTAGCCAATTAGCGTCATCAAATTTGTTAAGCTTGGGTCGCTGAAAATATCGCCCCAAGCCTGTAAGTATCCTAGCAACCAGAAACAAGTGTCGGAAATCGAGATGGCGTCGTCAAGTAGACAAGAACAAGAACACGCAGAGCTTCAGCTACCCGTAAATTCTGTAAAATCGCTCTTGCTAAACCACTTCGAAAGGAAGAAGAACTTTAAGGGAAATACTTTGTGTTAAAGAACTTGGAGCTGAGAAGCCGGGTCTGAATTTAACACAGCAGACAGGAGAAAGGTAAAACTCACCAGAGGAGCTTCTCTCTGAACCGGTATGACATGAAGGCTTGGCTAACTGGATGTAGTTTTGCAAATGCAGTATTCTGCTTCCCGTGTTTACTTTTTAAAATGCCGGGGGCAGATATCACATGGACTGTCACAGGAGTTAGAGACCTAAAACATTTATCAGAGCGGATTAAAAAACATGAATGCTTGAAGGTGCACATGAACAACGCCGTCAAGCTAGCCGTGCTAGGCAGGACTAGCATAGCTGCGCAGCTGGATGAAGGACACAGGATTGCGGTCAGAAAACACAATTGAAGAGCTGGATCGAGGATCATTGATTGTGTGAAATTCTGTGGAGCTTTTGAGTCGGCATTGCAAGGCCACGATGAGACAGCATCGTCCGACAACCCCGGCATTTTTCGGGGATTAGTCGACCTTGTGGCCTCGCTGGACGGTGTATTAGAGGAGCACCTGAAGACCGCCACTGTGTTTAAAAGGCACCTCAAAGACAGTTCAAAACGAACTTTTGGACTGTATGCTGTCGGCTCTTCGAGATTGCATTCTGGAGGATATAAAAAGGGCAGATTATCTGGCTATTCCGGCAGATGAAACAACAGACACTGCCACTCATTGTCAGCTGGTGCTTGTGCTACAGAGGAGACAAAGTTCATGTACAAATAAGAGCACTCACTCCCTCACTCACTCCCTCCCTCACCCCCTCACTCACACATACACTCACACAGACACACACACTTTTTCTGTGTATAGTTAACTTTAATCACCACCCACCTGTAAACATTATAGTATACCATTATATTGTAATTTTGTACTTTACAAATACTCTTTTTTGAGTATTCACTAATGTATTTAATCCAATTGCTACATGTTATGTTCCTATGACACAGTTTTTCTTTGTATATAGTTATTTTTAATCATCATCCAACTGTAAATGTCTCTCAAGAACTTTAATTTTGTATTAAGAGTAATCACTAATATACATCTCATATCATTGTCATTATCTGTAAAACTGTTGATTTCTAAATGGCAATTAAATTATTATTGTTTATCCCTAAAACAATGGTATCTTTTGGTTTGGGTTCTTTTATTGGTATAGTTTCTGAAAGCTTCTGGCACATACAGCCCCACCTAGAATATTTTTCACCAGCCGCCACTGCAAAGGATGTAGCTTTACAGTGCTTGTCTCCACAGGATACAGAAAATAGGAGCAAAATAGAACAATCCTTCCAAACGTCGGAAAATCCATTCACACCTTTAAATACAGAAGCAAAACTAAACAAACACTTAAGAGAGAAATGGGGACTTGTTGAGCCTGTTCAAAAAGTGCTTGGCACAAGATTCGTTTGCATATGTTCCCATTTTGGAAACACTGAAGAGTATTATACAAAAAAATAATTTGCAGACATCTGTAAGCCCAGGTATATTCCCAAGGAAGGTGTGTGTGCAGATTTGAGAGATGCCACCTATTTTATTATTTTTATAGAAAGTCCCCTATTTTCTGTAGAAGAAGATGCCTTGCAGATTCAGCTGTTTTATGACAACTTTGAAACTGCAAAAACTTTTGGGTCTTGGGACCCAAAAGGGGTTTACATAAATTAGGTGCTATATATTTTACTCTAAGAAATTTCCCCCCAATATTTAATTCATCTTTGATTGATATTCATTTGTGTGCTCTATTACATGCACAGGACATCAAGCGATACAGCTTTAATTTGATATATGTATATATGTATATATATATGCGTGTATATATATATATATATATATATACGTATGTATATATATATATATATATATATATATATGCGTGTGTATGTATGTTGCTGTTAGAAAATTTGGTTAGAGTCTGTAAATGCCATTCAGATCTTCCTAATTCACAGATCGATACTGTTGATGTTCTCTCTAAATTTATATTATAGAAAATACTATAGGACACTTAATATTATAGGACAGGATTATTTCTTAACGCAGAGCTATTAGGCTGTAAACATTTATAAATTGATTTATTTATTTTAATGCTGAACTATGCATTATATAGTGAAAAAAAAAAACTTTCAAAAATAGAGCTGCAATAAATATTGGATAATAGTGTGGTCAAGACATTTGTAAATGCAAGCAAAGTACAGAAATGGCAGAAACTGTCTGATATGGAGGCTCCTGCACAGATACCAAGCTACTGGAAACAGACGTATAAATCACCAGGTTATGTCCAACATCATATCCTGAATATGATTAAACCAAAAAAAATCATATTGTGATAATTTTGGCAGATTGCAATGTGAGAAAAAAATTCTGAGTCAACAAATCAACTTGCAGAAAAGCAGAAAAGTGAGTGTCATCGTATTTGAAAAGGGGGTGAGGCTGTGCGAAGTATAGGAAACCCACTGGGACTAGACACTGGTGATGGTGATGGGAAGAAGAGAGCACTGGAGATCTTTAGACTCTGATGATCTCAACCTGGGCACACATATGAAGCCTGGAGGTTGATGTTGACAGCGGCAACTTGGCTGGCTGGCTGAGACCATGGTGAAATCTGGCACCGAAAACACCTGAAGTCAGCTGATTACAAAAAGTGGGGTGAGAGAGGAAGAGAGCAAGAGAGAATTGTGAATGAATGAGTCTTCCTGATTGAAGTTATGCTTATCTTCATTTGTGGGCTGTGGCACATCTGTAGCACCACAATGCTTCATTTACGCTGTGTTGTGACACATTTTAACTCCTTATAACTATATAATAAACGGAAATACGACGGAAAAGCAGCTGGTGTATCTGTTTACCGCTCAGCCTAAGCAGCATGTCACATTGAATTTCCTTTGGCATTATTGTTTGTGAATTTGACAAATAGACCTTTGAATTCAAACAAACTCATTTCAATGAATAAGTTAGCCACTAAATTAGCTTTGGTCAACCACACCATGAGCCACTGTGATCTGATTTGACGGTTATAAATAAGGAAAACTACTACAGAGAGAGGTAATTATTAAATGTAAATACATTATATGGCTTTTTCAAAAGAATAAAAATACTGATCCTAAATATTATCAACAATGTCTTAATGAAAATCTTAAGGATTATAACTATAATGTGGCGAAATGAACGGCCATGTTTCATGAATACTGACCCATTAAGTAATTTCCTTTGAGATAAATTTGCGGTTGGATCTTGTTTGGAGTTAGTGGATATGTCATGTTAGAGGGAAACTTTTGAAATGTAATTTTTTATTTCTTATTTTTTTTCTCCTCCTATAATTTTCCTAATTTCCTCCTAATAATTAGTATAATTTAATATTAGGTATACATTGAGGTGTGTACTGAGAAGGTGTATAGTCAGTCACTGTGTACCGTTACCAACCATGATGGCTCCAGCTGAGGGTCAGCTGTAAAACATCTAAGAAAAGTTACATTTGTATTGCAGCTCTATTCTTTGCACATTTCTTTACATGTTGATAATGTTGATGCATGCAGGAAACAAAATCTTTGGCAGGTCAACTCACCGTCCAATGAGATGTCTAATGTCCTTTGTTTAGTTCTCTTTCTGTGAAAACAGAAACATGTATACTTAATAGCACAAACAGATTCCTTGCACAGAGTTTACTATTTACTCATCATTAATTAATATCTATATGATGAATTTTTATTTCATAATATTATTCATAATATTTATGTAACACGTCTACAATATAAGCATACATACATAAACATACATATTTGTATGGGCTAGACATATATGTCAATATATGAATTTGTTCCAATTTCTAATAGGTTTTACATACATTTTATTTTAAATGTACATATTTTTCATATATGGAAAGTCAATGTTCATACATTACATTTGTGTATGTGTGTACTGCATTGATGTGAAAAAAATATTAGATACATTGTTATCTGATTTTTGTAAACTCAGATATCAATATAGACTCGGGCTCTATGAATACCTCTTTAATTCCTTTTATAGGTCCACGTAATGGCGGGAAATTTGGCTTTAAAAATGAAAGCACATCAGCCAATGTCTTCCTAGCTGTTTGTTAAAAATGTCTAAGAAAAGATCAGTTTGCAATGTCGGTTACAGTCAATAGATACTATGTGGCACTGGTTGAGCTACTTTTCTCGATAGCATGGTGTTATTTTGTAGCACACTGATGTGGCGATTAACCACGGAAGTGTACAGCGGTCTCACCCAGTCGGTCTGCCTCGTCGTTGCAGCGAATCTCCCGCAGTAACTCACAAACCACCCGAGGAGCTCCGGTCTCGGTATAAGTTGAAACCAGGACGTCGGTGACACCTAAATAATCTTTGCCCTCAACACTGTTGCATTTGACACGCGGCTCTTCCCTGCGATCCAAGAGATGGTGAACGAACTTGTCAAATTTGGCCTTGGACAGGTCCTCCAGCGTCTCCGCTATAATAATCCTAACAGTTTTTTTGCCGGCCATTTCTTAACTCATCGACTTCTGGGAGATCTGAGAGTTTTCGCTCGGACTGCAGACAGCCGCGTTTCCGCCTTTTTCTGTTAAAGAATAAACTGGGAGAGGAGACGTCCAGGAAGGAGGGAGGATGCATTTACGTCCGCTGGGAAATATGAACTTCACCCGCACACAGCTTCCAGATGTGAATGTAACATCTGACTTTACAGCCCTCTTCCTGTCACCAGCAATAAATCAGAGACAGTAGAGGATCTTTGATTAAGTTAATCACTGACGTAAACCGATGACGTAAATGAGATTCAATTTACGACTTCTGATCACTTAGGGGAGAACGGGGTTGGTTATCAAATTCATCAAAACTCGCTCACTAGAGGGCGCTGTTATAAACTGTTGAAAAAAGAGGTTTTTTCTTAGCTATGCTACAACAGGAGGATTTTTCAGACTACTATTTTTCTAATGAATTATTGTTAAAAAATTATTGTTCATTGTTCTATTTTCCTGTTTATGTTATGTCATTCCAGGATATTGTGAGGTTGTTGCATTTCAATGAAATCATTTCTAAATTCATTTTTAATAATGATTTTCTCCATTAAAATCACATAGGGACAACCAACCCCATAGTTTATGACAACCAACCCCCAAACAAGACATATTTGACACTACACATCTGCAGATTGAAAGTGACTCTATTAAGGATACAGTTTTCTAGGGATTCAAATAAAAGAAAAAATGTGACTACCAACCCCGTTCTCCCCTACAAGTTAATTACGAGTGGCACAGGAAGGCAGCATTATGTATGGAAGTAAAGCCTTTAGCTTATACTGTGTGCTATAGGCTAAGCTAATCAGTTCTCCTGTCATACACTGACTACCCCCCACCCCCCATGCATGAGTACCAGAAACACACATTTTAATATTTTCATAATTAAATGTAGATTCTGGATGGAAAACTAAACACATTTTGCATAGGATGAAACAGCTTGTACAGTATGGAGTGAGACTCTTCACACAAATCTATGTTTATATACAGTTTATTTACACTAAACAATCATCACACAGGCTAAAACTTTCACAGTGAGTGCCAGAAAATGATCTCAGTTTGTTATTCCGATTATCAACAGAGGTAGACATGAGTTTTGTATTTAAAAAAAAATTATATAAATGCACAAAACTCTACATATGGGTTCATATAAACAGTATTTACAAATCATTAGCTCCTTACAAACACATCAAATGAAAATATGGCCCCAGATGTTGCAAAAAGCATGTGTTTATAGTGCTTCAAATGCTACTTGGATAGTTCCTGTGCTGCAGTTGTTTAGCCCTGAGGTTAAGCAGATTTATGTTTGTGGGTCAGGTATTGGAAGACTTCCATTTAGTGTTATCTATTATTTAAGAAAAGGTAACATTATCTTTAAAGACTGACTGCATGGTGAATTTATGATTTCTTTTTTCCCTGAAATGCAGCATCTACAAACTGGTTCCTGGTCTGACTGTGACAACATCACCCTACGAGGATACTGTAGTTCAGCCAGGGCTTGAAGAGGCAGTGTTCCCTTTGTAGGATGTAGTACTCTGGTAAAATATGCTGGTCACTCTCAGCCAGCAGCACCATTCCAGTCCAGGCACCCGTTTCCTACTGTGACGTCACCGCCGTTGGCACCCCAGGGCACTGCCACGACTCGGTGTTTGTGGGCAAAACGTTCAGACTGGTCAGTACTTCCTGTGCCGTCTTTCCCAGCATGCCCTGGATGTCGCAGACAAAGCGGTAGACGTAGCGTTTACCTGCCGTCTTGTGGATAATGTTCTTGTGGTAATAGTAACGCAGGCCACGGCTCAACTTCTCATAGTTCATCTTGGGTTTGTTCTTGCACTGTCCCCAGCGCTTGGCCACCTGTGGAATGAAAGAAAACCACTTAAGAGTTGAACTGAGGTGTGTTTATACCTCACAAAAACACTGAATAAACCTTCCATGTAGCAGAGGTGAAAGAAGTACTCAAATCCAGTATGATAGAACGAGGTAAAAATAGGGTCACAATTTAAAGTCCTGCATTCAAAATCATACTTAAGTAAAAGTACAGATGCATTAACAGCAAAATATACTGTGATTATCAAAAGTTAACGTACTCACTCATATATGACATTATTAGACTGTAAATACTCACATATAAATGCACAGTATTTTATAGTTGCAGCTGGCTGAGACAGAGCTAGTTTTAACTACTTTATATACGGCCCCTCCAAAGGGTCACAGGATAAATCTGAGAGGTCATGAGATGGTTAAGGGGCAGCAAAGAAAACAAAGCTCTGCTACACAACTTTGTTTTCACATCTGGACTCTTCTTTCATCTTTGCTTTCTTGCAACTTATTAAATATCAATAGTTTGATTTATATTAATTTAAATCAAACAATTATGTACATCAAACCATGTGAGAAGTTTAGAGTGAAAATGTGTTTTCGGTCAAACAGCTAACAACTAATAAACATCTGAAACGTGACCAATTATGTAAAATCTTGAGTAAGTTGTAGCTACATGTTATTAATTAAATGTAATGTAATGTAATGTTAAAAGTAAAACAGTTGCATTTAAAATGTTGAGGACTAGAAGTATAAAGTAGCATAAAATGGAAATATTCAAGTAAAGTACCTCGCAATTGTACTTAGGTAAATGTACTTAGTTATGTTCCACTGCTGTCATGTAGTAGTCAGCAGTGGCCTTGATCCAAAACAAGATGTTTCCTTACCTCTGTGGGGTCGGACATCTTAAACTCCCAGCCGTCTCCTGTCCAGGAGATGAAGGTACGACAGGCAGAGTCCAAAAGTAGCTCCAGTAAAAACTGCCACAACTGGATTGGACCAGAACCTGAATGAATAAATGAATAAATACATTGATTAGTTTGGGTGCAAGAGGCAATTTGGAATTATAATGGCAACAGATTTTTATTAACCTGTAATAATCAGTCGTCCAGGAAGTATTCAGATCCTTTAAGTGATAACTGTCATAAATGTAATGAATGTTTTTCTCAGTCATTTAGAGAAGCAAAGGACGACACACTTTTCTGTGGTCAGGTGAACATCTCATGTGTCCAAAATGACAGCACTTCAGGACCAGAGAGAAACATCTATATTTCTTATTTCTTGGAACTTTAATATATTTTTTGTAAACGTGTAGAGTGTTCTCATCTGATAAAGACGTAATAGATAAGACAGTATATTCCAACCTGGATAAGCTGACATTCCGGTCATGTGGCCCTCCCGGTCTGGCCTCTGTGGGTGTGTGTTTTTGCGTTTGGCCATACGGGGGCAGTACTGCTCTGACGAGTGAGGGCTGGAGCTGGCAGGGCAGGAGGCCTGAGGCGGGTGTGGTAGTGGGGCAGTGAAACTGGGAGATGAGTAATCAGGCCAGAAGGACGACGAGTGCCTCTGTCCGTCAGAGTCATAGTAGCTCTGATCTGTCTCACCTGGAACAAAGAGAGGAATTACACGCTGAACTGATAAACCAGGCCACTGGCAGGGTGATTTTTTTTCTCTTTAAATATCCATGAGTGGAAATTTCTTACTTTGTAACGCGGTTGATCCTTTTCCAGTTACAAAGGGGCTGTGGCTGTCTTCCATGGCTGGGCTGAACTGTCCACTCTGGGGCACCAGGCTCTGGTATGTCTGTGGAGACCCCTGGAATCCAGTTTGAGACTGATCTACTGTCAGTCCATCTGCTAAAGATAAAGAAAGTCAGTCAGAAAAAGGAAGTCCTTCTAAAAAGGTAATTCAGGTACATGAGTGAGACTACAGAGTCCAAGACTCACCATGTGGATATGAGGCCCACCAGTTGAACTCCTGGTATGAGTCCAGGTTGAAGAGAGCAGTGTCACTGGTGCTCACTGAGGGAAAAATAAAAGAGAGCAAATATTGTGATAAAAGTCAAAAACAACAATGACATGTGACCATAAGGTATACTTTGAGGCTCTAACCTTTGGTGTCGTAAGGATGAGAAGCTTTTGGTGGCTCTGGGTAGCTGCTCTCTGCTGGATACTGCTGCTGTGCAGGTGCTTTACTGTCTAACAGAAAAGACAGGTCTTCACCATGGTAGTCTGGAGGTTAAACACAATACAGACAGATGGAGTCAGTGAATGATGATGGAGGCAGGGCAGAAGCACAATTCATGCTTGTAAAAAAGACCATACCAGTGGTTTTTATCCTATATAATTTACATTAAAGCCAAATGTTTATTGATCAATTTCATCCTAACTGGGAAGCCAGTGGTTTCCATTTATTGCAGCACAGGATGGAATCTCACTTGCAGAGACTCAAAATTTGCTTGATTTTCATTGCATTTAAGACTTATCCACCCGTTTTTGGTCAAAGACAGGCACTATGGGGAAAGTCAGACACGAGAGTCAGCTGCTGCACAGCAAACTTTTTAAAGCAATAAATTTCTATCATCTTTTTCAGGATGCCTATGTTTAGTTACTGTTTGTCTTTTTAGTTTGATTTTCTTACAACTCAAGCTGTGAGCGCATGACTTTTTGGCAGCTGAGTGTTAAATTTCGAATGTTGGAGCGCCCGCTGAATGAGCATAACCACACTCACAGCTAAATTACAGTATCAAGATGAAAAAAGCAACTGTCTACAGCATTTCGAGCAACTTTTAAGTCTCTGCAAGTAGATTTTCTTACCATGATTAAAATGAATTGAAACCAGAGGCTGCCTTACAGGCAGGAAATGAACCTAAGAGTATATACTGTACAATTAAAAAAAAGCTAAATCTTTGGTATGGTCCTTTAAACGACAGCTCAGCTCAGGGAAACAGTCGTTAAGAGAGGAAAGATGAATTTGTAAGTTTGGGTTATTATCTTTGTGGTGGATGTTGACACAAGGAAAAGCAATTTGTTTACTGTGGAATCAGCATCAGGCACTCAAGCCCATGCACCCCAGGTTTGTTCAGCTCAATGGATGGGGGCAGCTATGAGGAGGAAACAGGGGAGGGAGGGAGAGGAAGAGAGAGGAGGAAACGCCAGTGGAGGGAGTGTGACAGAGTAGTGATGGAGGGATGGGGGGGGGGGGTCTCTAAATCTGTTCGAGGAGGAAGTCTGGAGGAAAGGATTAGGGAGGGGAGTGCAACATGGAGAGTGTCTTTAACCTGACCACCCCGTTTGTCTTGGTCTTTGTCTACCTCCGCCCATTTGAGCATTATTCACTCAGACACACACACACACACACACACACACACACAGCAGTACACAGCAGTACCCCATTATCCTGACAGCTTGTGGGTTTGAGCGAGAGCCCCCAGTGTGAAGGTCGCACAGAGAAAGCTCTGACAGCTGTGATGATACTGTCTGCGAAAATATTTCCTCTGTCCTTCAGCTGCTCAGGTTCAGAGGAAACAGATCGCACAAACATTAAAAAAAAAAAAAAAAATGTTGTCCTTATATCTGACTGGGCTGCTCACCGCTGAGAGTTTAAACCTCGTACTATCACCAGGACAAAAGTCATGGTGTTTAACTTGTGATGCAGCAACATCACAGAGTCAAGGGATTCCCTAAACTCACCATAGGATGCAAAGTCGAAGCCAGCTGGCACTTCCTGTGTCCTGAAGTCTTCTGTGTAATATCCAGTCTGGCAAATCTCCATCTGTGTTGAAAGAGCCATGTGATTACAAGTTTCATCATTAATGCAAGTTTCAGCACTTACTGTTGATCAATATCTAGAGGCAGAGGCAACAGTCATGGCTGGTTTAACCTCCTGTGGGTCCTGGGGCAAAATATTGTTATTGGGCCCCTATAGTGAACCTCACCATTCCTTGGCAATTTCATTATTTCCCCAGACAGCCAGAAACCAGCCAGTACTCAGGAGCTGAAATGATCAGTTTATTACTCAATTGACAGAAAATTAATTGGCAACAATTTCGATGATTAACTTTTTAAAGCTAAAATGCCAAAAGATTCACTGGTACCAGGTTCTCAAATGTGAAGGTTTGATGGTTTTCAGGGAATAATGACCAGCATTTTTTCACTATTTGCTGACATTTTAAACATTAAACAATCAATCGATCATTAAAAAAACAACAACTATCAAACAGATTAATAATAAAAAAATCATTGATTGCAGTCTTGCAGTATTTCTGTTGTGGAATAATACGACCCCTACCAAGGTTTTCTGAGTGTTAATTATTTGACACACCCAGAAAGAATTCAAGCAAATTGATAAAACTTCAAATCAAATGAGTTTTTTGGCTGAGTCCCTCTACAAGACCGGGCCACAAGATGTGCTTCAAATTTATAACAAATTTTCAATTATTCAGATTACGTAGACCTAAATGATATGAAGTAAACCTGAGACTTTTGGGGCTCTTGGGGGTCTGGGACCCCTGGTGAGTTGTCCTGTTTGCCAGGTTGGTAATCTAGCCTCCGCAAAAATAACCAGTGACAGAGAACATCAAAGTCCCAATACATTTTTACAGCCACAAGAGTAAGGATGCATTTTACAGTTATTTTCATCATCAATAATTATTTTTCTGATTAATCAATTAATCATTTATTTTATAAAATGTTGGAAACTAGTGAAAAAACCTGATTAGCTTACTCAGTCTTTAGTAGGATTCAGTGTGATAAATGATTAAAGACAAACTAGGCAACAGAAGCTGTAACCTGGATGCAATGAATGAATGAAATCATTTTCTGGATTATTTCCTTTATTTTCAATGAGGAAATAAAATAAATGAAATTCAATTGAAAACCTACCTTTACTTCCGAGTCTTTGCTGTCTGTGTGTCTGTCTCCAGGTTTGATGACAGTGTCCCAGTACATCACTTTCTTCCCTTCTCTCTCTATTCGTCGCTGTTTTCCAGACGTTTACACGCTACTATACAACTGTGTGGCCAGTGTCCGGTCGGACCGGTCCCGTTATAAACCAGTAGGGAGGTGGTGGGAGGGGCGCGTGACCGCTTTGCGTCGTGACCAGCGTTTGTTTAACAGCACGTGACGTCAAACCCCCCCCCCCCCCCCCATATCGCTTCCCCCTAGCAACCAAAGATTCATTCATAAAAATAAAAAAAACAATACTCACTGGTTTATATGTGCTAGCTAATAATCAAAATGGAGGTTAAAAGAGGAAAATGCCGCAGACTCGTAATAATAATATTTATAAGAACAAAAAAGCTACAATACAGTCTAATTCAGTTATAAGTGAAAGGTTGGAAAAAATCCTTATTTTGTCTATTTTTAAGTGAAAAGAAAACACAACCATTAAACTGCAAACAGACATTAAAATGGGCCTTTCTTCAAATATTCATGCCCAGGTATTTTTTATGTCATGAGCTTAAAAAACAGTGATTGTGGCATGTGCACTAACTCAGTATGTAATTCCTTCCTCTTTGCCTACTGTTGAGCATGAGGGTGGAAATATTCCACTTTTGGGGGTTGTGTGGCTGCCAGTGGCACAGGAAACACTGCGCGGACAGAGGGAAGAACAGATTCCACTAAATATCAGCAAATTATGGATGCAAATGTCCTGCCGTCAGTCGAGAAACTGAAACTGAAAAGAGGCTGGCTTCTTCATCGGGACAGTGATCCAGAGCAGATCTCAAAATCCACCATGAGCTACTTCAAGAAACACAAGATGAAACCTTTGGAACGGGGCCTCACAGTCCCCGGACCTGAACATCCTTGATGATTTGTGGGCAGATAAACATGGTGTGTGTTCAAGACAACCTGAAAATATCTCAGGACTTAAAAGAGATCTCCAGGAAGAGAGATTGAAAAATCCTTGAGCTTCTGGACCTGTGGTGCATGTGCAAGCTGTGGTATCTTGGTGAAAGGGGGGTTATTAAGTAGTAGGGTCCCAAGCTTTGGCACATGCCACAACTACCTACTGTTTGTCAGTTTAAGTTCATAAAGTAAAACAGTTCATTAGTGTTTGAAGAAATGCTTGTTTATTTTAATATCTGTTTGGTGCTTTCTGTACCCAAAATGTAAATGTATGACACATTTATTACTGAAAACAGTCCCTACAATAAATCTCCTGTTCCGAACAACACAGTCATGTGACTGACTCATTGCTGAGTTCCCCTGTATAAACAGAGCCCTACAGATAAAACCATACCTTTAAAATATGTGATTATTCACTTGTATTCTATTAGTTCATTTTTCCAGGGACAATGCTCATTGATCAACAGGGGAGAAAACAACTGAGAATGAGGCTATCTCCCTCACCACATGTTCATAAGAACTCAAACAAATAAACAAATTGAAGATATTTCC